>NC_136507.1:64771237-64773737 GCF_053919585.1 Euprymna scolopes
TCCACTTAGCACTTTTGAAGCTAGTCTTCAGTATTCACTTTTTGCTTAATAGCTTACAAGGCGGGAGCCTTATTTGTACGAAGAACCTAATTTTATGAAGTCGGCTATATGGTTTACCGACATTTAATCACCCGACTATTAATCACGGGCAAATAACCACTAGACATTTAATCACATGTGCCGTGATTAATAGTTGTGTGATGAAATGTCGGATGATGAAAAGACTGTACACCGGCTATATATCCTTCCATCACTCTGAGATCACCATTTTCTCTCTCTTTCCTTTTCCCCTTTTTCTTCCTTCTTTTCTCTTTCTCTATGAAAGCACTCTCTGTCTCTGTTCTCATCTGTTCTAATTTTTCTTTTTATTACCCGCACCCCCCCCGCCCGAAATTGGTTTTCGGCTATTTTGTATTTTTACAATCCTTTTCTAGCGTCATTTTATTATTTCTTGCTATCATATCAACTTTCTGGGAGGTCTTCTGTTGCTACATCAACTCTGACTTAGGAAAGTAAATATGTCATTTTTCGATTTTTATTTTCCGTAAATTCATTTTTATTGTTTGTTTCTGTTGTTCATTGCTTCATTATCAGCAAAAAGCTAAAAAAAAAAATAAATAAAATGAACGCCAGCTGACAACTCCTCTCGTCAGTACTAGTTAAATTTGTTTAACGAATGTCATTGTCGGAAGATAGCGGTTTCAATCCTACCCAAAGCCAGCCAGAGGTTTACTTAGCCAAAAAACGTGGTAACATGACAACCACTACAGATGGCAGTGATTGCTGAGAATGCAGTTAGGAGATTCGAGGTTCCTATCTGTCGCGGTTACCACCTGACGAAGGCCAGAGGAATAGTTGGCCGAAACGTCGTGAAAAAACAACAACCAATAAAAGATGAAAAACAACTAATAAAGATGAGAATAATAGTCCGAAATAAAAATAGATTACTATACGTGCATGAACTTGTGTGTGAGTGAATAATTCATGAATGAGAAAGATAGGATTTAACCTATATGGGAGTATGCGCGAAATTGAGTTGTATAACAGTGTGTATGTGCTGTTTCTCTGTTTAGTAATTCATGAATATTTCTTGTTGCGTATGCCATGAGTATTCGCTGGATTTATGGACGGACTCACGTGTGTCGAGTTTGAAAGTAAAACGAAAAAGGAGAAAGAGAATACGAGTATATGTTAAACAATTATAAAAAAACAACAACCAATAAAAGATGAAAAACAACTAATAAAGATGAGAATAATAGTCCGAAATAAAAATAAATTAATAATGTCATTTCTATTTATCATTTGAGATATTCATCTTTCTTTCTAATATTTCCAAAAAAGAAAATATCTCCTCATTCATTGCGCCATCTGGGATACTTGACAAAGTGTCACACCATAGCATGACAATACTTTACAATGAGTTTGCCCAGCAAGGTAACCCAGCGTTGCTCAGTACTAGAAATAATGATATAGTTAAATTGCAAGATCTTTCAAGGGAGAGGTTCAGCCAGGACTATATTAAATCTGCAATGTGCTTTGATGCTCATAAACATCAGCACTCATGACTTAAAATAAAGAATACATGACGAATATTCCTATAGAAAGTCTATTTAATCAAAAATATACCTGTCTGCTTGAACAGGCCTAAATCACTACTAACCAAGATAACTAAAAACTATTTATACATTAAATTTTACATAAATGTGTGTTTACAAAAAGCATTTCCAAATTTAGTAAAATTTGTGCAAACAGAGGAATTTAAAATTTATACAATTAAAAGATAACTTCCAAAATTTTAAATTATATAAAAGTGATATTTTACTTTTTACGATTCTCTTTTAAGGGCTGCATTGAATTTTCTTTGTCAGTTACCGGAATCGCACGGGCCAAAATTTACCATTTTTTGCTGCTTAACCTATTGTAAACCGAATTTTTTTTTCAATTTCTTGCCCTCGACTTTACACGCCCATCTTGCCCAAGACAAAACTTGCTTCTCTTCTCGACTATGTGGTGTATTTTCCCTCCTTTTCTTGTAATGCAAGCTCACGCATACTTGTTAATTTGCATACGTGCTTTAACGGCTGCTGCTAATATTTTCGTTAGCCAGCTATCCTTCGGCTGCTGCTGATATTTTCATACACGTCCATACGCACGCTGTTACACCCTTACCCACCGTCGTTTCATATCGGCTTTCTTTAATAAGAATCCGATGATGTCAGACCCAAGTGGCACATGACTAATCTTGTTTGGGACAAGACTTAATCCGTATCCTAAAGTGGGATAATTGGTAACCTCCCATGCAAAAAAAAATAAAAAATAAAAAATAAAAATAAAATAAAAATAAAAAATGTATGTATTGCCAACATCTATAATAGTAGAGCAGGTTATCTCAATATTCCATAAGAACCTTTGACTTAGTGATACAAGCACCAAGTGAAAGATTGTTTCAGCAATCTCCTCCACTAAAGTAGAAACCATTTCTGTGAAACGAAACTCGATT
>NC_136507.1:64781237-64791237 GCF_053919585.1 Euprymna scolopes
ATCATATGTAAGTCAATTATATATAAGTCAATTATATATAAGTCAATTATATGTAAGTCAATTATATAGATCAATTATATATAAGTCAATTATATATAAATCAATTATACATAAGTCAATTATATATAAGTCAATTATACATAAGTCAATTATATATAAATCAATCATATATAAGTCAATGTTTGTGTGTTATAAACATGGATATGTTAATAGTTACTACATTCAAATAAATTTAAATAAGGATTATAATTTTTCAAGATCAAATCCAAAGACACTATCATGATTTTTCTTCTGTTTCACCTGTGGTATTTAGGGGTATCGGTCATGCTCATAAAATAACTGGAATATTTTCGAATTCATTTTTTTTAATAGATTATCTTTTTTTCATAGGCATGTAACCCTAAAGAAAACAATACTAACATTTTATTTTAAACCTTTTACCGAAAAACCAATTCAGCTAACTTGATTATGTAGTAGAGCTGACATATATTTAATGTAACCGCCTTCAGCCTCAATCACCTCCTCGATACGCGTCCGAAACTGGGAGCCTTTTCCACAAGATCTCGGCGAATACTCGACGGATGGCGGCGATCAGGGTGGCTTTGGTGTTGTGGGAGGTGATATTGGTGATGTTCTCGACTTATGACAAAGCGAAGAAGTCGAGTGGGTTCAGGTCGGGGGAGGCCAATTATAGAATGGTACAAATTTGTAGCACTCCTTCTGTAGCCAAGCCTGGGTCTCTTTGGACGTGGGCCGGCACCGAGTTCTGCTGCCACACCCAGGGTCTGCAAGCGGTCACCTGATTGCACCAGTGGATCACCACACTCTTCAGCACATCCAAGCACACTTTGGTGTTGACTTTGAAGGTATGAGGTGGCATGATGTAGCCCTCACTTGAATCTACACCAAAGAACATAACCGTGGCCGAAACCTTTGTTTCAATCACCCTGGGCACGCCTCTGTTACTCGTGGAGATCCACCGATTAATTTTGAGAATGCTGGCAATAGTTCTGTTGTCATAACTTGGATCGGTAGACAGCATGAGTTGTACAGCGGCGCATCTCCGATCTCGCTCAGTGAACATTGTGTCACTTTCAGACATGATAAAAGGCTCCTATCGCTCTTGGAATTTGTACACAACTGGACAACTAGTAGATGGTCTGCAACAAAAAAGAAGACCAGTTTTCATCAAACGGAAATGGAATCATATCATCATTTTGGGGCGACAATTTTTCGTTCCACACTGTACAAAATGAAACAAAGAATATTTCAGTGACGAATATATTGAAGCAAATGTTTAAACATTTAAATAATTATTTATGTTGGTATTTTTGTGATTTAAACTTTTAAATATTTAAATAATAACGAATTCATTTCGATTCATTGAAGTTGTTTCCCGTTTTACAGAAATGTAACGTCAAAAAGTTGTTTGTAAAAAAACATCATCACACTAGCAATTATTTCTAATACTTTTATGCGCCAAATCTTTTTTTTTTTTTAACTTTTTTCAAAGAGGAAAATGTAAAAAGACAGAACACGAGATGGAGCTATTTGCAAAAAAAAAAAAAAATAAAAAATAAAGATGGGGGGGGTAGAAGAACTGATAAACATGAACTGGATATTCAGCTAGGGTTCTCATATCTAAAACACTGGCGCATAACCATTGTAATGGCGGGATTTTGTTTTCAAATGGAATTTTAAATAGAAAAGTGTCCACTGCTGGAGATGAAAAGCGGAAAACTGAAGACGTCGATGGACATGGAAGTGGCAAACCAAGAAAAAGTAAAGGCACTTGACGAATATGGTTTCTATAAATATTTTAGTATTCTAGAAGCAGATCAAATCTGTTGAAATGAAAGAAACGAGCCCCAAAATATCTAAGAAAAAACAACAAAAAAACAAACAAACTATATAGTAGAAATTTAACTAAGGGAATAAACACCTAGTTATTTATTTGAATAGAATAGCAACTAATGACTTTTGACATCTAAAAGAAAAGATTTGGACCAGGAAGAACATATCAACGTCTCTGAAGTGAAGATTTTACAATTCACTGATAATTTCTACTGCTTTATATGCAAGTGGAACCTGTACTATAACTGACAGAGCATGAAAGAAAGCTCAATGTTTTGTTTTTTTATTACTTGAGAGTCACTACTTATCCAAATTCGAAAGCCACTCGAGGATAAGGGTTAATGAATGTAATGTGGCAGAGTAGTCATCATTACTGTTGTAAATTGGGTAGAATTTGATTATTTATGGAGATGGCTAAACAAGAACTTGTTTACATTGGATTTGAAGGCTACCACGTTGTATTCAATCGGGAAGCAGGTCAACGGAACAGTGTTCCACAAGCAAGCAGTTCTAGGAAAGAAGCTTTGTTCATGGAATTTGCGTTTAGATTTAAGCACAGATAGAGAGTGGGGAAATCATATATAATGGTTGTAGCTTGTCGAGTGTTTTTTTTGTATAAGTTTGGAAAGTGAGGGACCATGTTGACGAAATATTTTTGAGGTTATGTTTATGAATTTTTGAGATGAGGATTGATAATTCGTATTTTGGATTATTCAGTCTACTCTTCTCATCTTGAGTGCTATTTTTCACAACGTTTCGACCGATGTAACATCCAACCTTCTTCATGTGTATTTTGCTGAATTCCCCAATAAGCCAGGGTTAAAGTACTTCGGGAAATATGGACTATACTGGATGAGTATAAGAGGAAACTGAGTGTTGTTGAAATGAAATGGTGAAGAACTAACCTTAGAGTAACTTTGCGAAATAAACGGAGGAAAAAAATGCAGATATCAGAAAGAGACTTAATATTAAGAGATTGAACAACGTTAGACGACAACGAAGATCAACGTAGTTTGGATGCGCTTATCGACTTTCAGACTCCAGCTATGCGAAGAGAACTTATAAAAGAGGTTTTCATTGAAGATTTCAGTCAAGAGAAAAACTGGGCCGACCAGATAAGGACTGAGACTAGCATGTTGATTCTCATATCTAAAAGACTGGTGCATGACCGTTATAATGACAGAATTTTGTTTCCAAACATGTGGCGAAGTATTATCCTCACCTTTTTTTAGTTGTTGTTTCACGACGTTTTGGCCAACTATTCCTCTCGCCTGCGTCAGGTGGTAACCGCAACGGGATAGAAACTCCGAATCTCATAACAGCATCCTCAGCAATTACTGCCTTCCATAGTTGTTGTCGTCTCACCACGTTTTTGGCCAAGTAAACCTCTGAAACGTCGTAAAACTATAACTAAAAAAAAAAGATGAGGATAATAGTCCGCAATAAAATAAATTAATAAATAATACTCATCTCAATAATGAATTCCAATTAAATAACATATACCATTCGGTACGGACCAGACTATGCAAGATCAGATAATAAATAAACATGAATTTATAAGACCAAAATATTCAACCTTGACCGCCCTTCGGGGCCCGTGGCGCAGTTGATAGAGATGTTGAATCTTTACGGTTCCAGGTGAGAATTGTCTGAAGATAGCGGTTACTTGGCCAAAAACATGGTGAGACGACAACAACTATGGGAGGCAGTAATTGCTGAGAATGTAGTTAGAAGATTCGGAGTTCCTATTCTGTCGCGGTTACCACCTGACGAAGGCCAGAGGAATAGTTGGCTGAAACGTTGTGAAACAACTAAAAAAAAAAAAAAAAGATGAGGAGAATAGTCCGCAGTACATAAACTTAATGTGGCGAAGCTCTCTTATATATGCACATAAGTGAAGCTTGTTAAGTCAAGGTTGAAAAACGATAATTATTTTCGTTTCTAAAACTAATGCTATCATTTTATCACTTTCTAGTTTACTGCTTATTTTTTTATTTTTTTATTTATTTATATTTTTATTTTTTTATTTTTTCGTTTTTTTATTTTTTTATTTTTTATTTATTTATATTTTTATTTATTTATTCATTTTTTATTCTTTTATTTTTTTAATTTTTTATTTATTTATTTTTTATTTATTTATTTATTTATTTTTATTTTATTTTTTTTATTTATTTATATTTTGTAATTATACTGAGAAGTGACAACATTAGACGCCAAATACGACGAGCGCAATAAAAATGCTCGTGGACTTCTCTGTAGTTTATACAAAGTAAAGTTGAATCGCAAGGAATCAATTGAGATTTGGTACACAATTCAGATGAGATTTAAAAGACACTAAAGCATGTGTAGAGAAGATCTATTAAAAGAAAGAAATACACACATACAAAAAAAGTGTGTTTTAGATATATGTTTAGGCTATATAATGTCTAACATTAAGATTTATCTTACTTTATAGATAGTGAGCGGGAATTCCGACTGTAAGCAAAATGGTCGACTTTTGGTCCCAAAAGGAAGCACTTGCTAATAAACAGTACTAACAGAGAAAACCCGTTTGTGTGCAGAGGATTATATATATTGTTAACATGAACTAAAAAAAAAAAAGTGCTCAGTACGTGCATACGGTTTATAAATAAATAAAATCATATAAATAGTGTCAGATGTCTACGCGGATGTATAATTTTATTTATTTGTTATATATATCTATATAATTATAAAACTATGTGGACTATGCGACCGACCTTGCTTGCATCTTGTCTATCAAAAACATTGTTGTCATGGAAACCATCTGGTATGTAATAAAAGTCACACTCTTTTTTACAATCGAACCATATTGAGTTCAAATTTACTCTAGTCTTGGTTTAACTTGTAGACATAGTTTAAATCATGAAACTATGTTTTGTAATGTTTTGATTTCAGTTTCGATTCTAGCTGATGGCACTAAAATCATAGTTTTCGTTTTACCTTTGAAATCATGACTATATATTGAGTACAATATAATTTGAAATAGTTTACTCTATAATAATAAATACGAAATCTGCGTAAATTAAAATAACATACTTAAACGTATTTTACGATAGGACAACGTCGTTTATACAGTCATGATCATATTTATTGGCACGATCCAATAAAAATCGTATTTTGTTAATAAAAATGGTCAGAATCGAAGGTTATTATGTAGTATCATATGTATTTTGAACTGCTCTTTCCGATGCAAAAATTGGATTTCAGAAAAAATTCAATACTAAAGAAATTACAAATAAAATTTCTAAATTACCGTTTTCTAAATTATTGGCACAGCTTATTATTTTCATCTATTACCAGTATAATTATTATTTTCATCTATTACCAGTATAATTATTATTTTCATCTATTACCAGTATAATTATTATTTTCATCTATTACCAGTATAATTATTTTTTCATCTATTACCAGTATAATTATTATTTTCATCTATTACCAGTATAATTATTATTTTCATCTATTACCAGTATAATTATTTTTTTCATCTATTACCAGTATAATTATTTTTTTCATCTATTACCAGTATAATTATTTTTTTCATCTATTACCAGTATAATTATTATTTTCATCTATTACCAGTATAATTATTATTTTCATCTATTACCAGTATAATTATTATTTTCATCTATTACCAGTATAATTATTATTTTCATCTATTACCAGTATAATTTTTATTTTCATCTATTACCAGTATAATTATTATTTTCATCTATTACCAGTATAATTATTATTTTCATCTATTACCAGTATAATTATTTTTTTCATCTATTACCAGTATAATTATTATTTTCATCTATTACCAGTATAATTATTATTTTCATCTATTACCAGTATAATTATTTTTTTCATCTATTACCAGTATAATTATTATTTTCATCTATTACCAGTATAATTATTATTTTCATCTATTACCAGTATAATTATTATTTTCATCTATTACCAGTATAATTATTATTTTCATCTATTACCAGTATAATTATTATTTTCATCTATTACCAGTATAATTATTATTTTCATCTATTACCAGTATAATTATTATTTTCATCTATTACCAGTATAATTATTATTTTCATCTATTACCAGTATAATTATTATTTTCATCTATTACCAATATAATTATTATTTTCATCTATTACCAGTATAATTACAACCAAATTCATGTTTGACATGGTTTCGTTACCTTTTTGTAGCCTTATTATGCTTATTAAATGTTAATTTAAAAAAATATTTTTTTCGGATAATTTTTAGACAGGTTTGCTTCGAATTAATTTAAATCAAATAATTTTAGTTATGGTTAAGACTAAGGAACTCAGCGAAGACCTCAGGAAGCGTGTGATAGCGTGCCATTCCAAAGAGAAGGGCTATGATAGGATTTCTAAGCAGCTAAACCTTCCCAAATCCACCGTTCGGTCCATCGTAAAGAAGTTCAACTCACAAGGTCACGTTATGAATTTGGAAGCTCGGGGGAGAAAAAGACTGCTGTCCGCGAGGGCAGAGTGAAAAAATAGTTCGACGTGTCAACCAAAACCCAAGGATCACTGCTGGGGAGATTGTAGAGGAACATAGAAGCTCTGGAGTAAACGTGTCTTGACACACAGTTGATAGGGTTTTGAAGAGAGCTTGTTTGAAAGCATGTCACCCGAGGAAGACTCCCTTATTGAAACCTGTGCATCTGAAAGCAAGGTTAGAGTTCGCGTAGTGCCATATTGATAAATATGCTGTCATTTGGAAACATGTTATATGGTCCGACGAAACGAAATCTGAGTTAATCGGTCATAATAGTGTTTATTCTGTTTACAGGAAATCTGGCGAAGCCTTCTTGCTTAAGAACACCATACCAACTGTGCAGCACGGTAGAGGCAGTTTGATCTTTTGGTGATGCTTTGCTGCCACTGGACGAGGACGACTTGTTAAGGTGACAGACATCATGAATAAGGAGGATTATGTTAAAATCTTGAATGAAAACCTGAAGAATTTTCACTTAGTCGACGTTGGTTTTTCATGCAAGATAATGACGCAAAGCATTCGGCTAATCTGACTAAGAAATTCTTGAGGACAACACTATCAATGTTTTGGAGTGGCCATCCCAGAGCCTGACCTCAATTCCATTGAAAATTTGTGAAGGATTTTAAAATTTAGGGTAATGGGGAGGAAGCCTAAGAATCTCGCTCAGTTAGAGGATTATTGTGAGGAGGAATGGGCTAAATTTACTGCAGAAGAATGCTTAAAGTTAGTGGAAAACTATAATAAACGACTACAGCAAGTAATTAAGGCTAAATGTCATACAATCGATCATTAGAATAACGCAGTCAATAAATTTGAACAAAGGGAATTTTAAAATATCGTTTGTAATTTCTTTATTATTCACTTTTTTTTTAAATTCGATTGTTGAGTTAGAAAGAGCGGTTCAAAAATATAATATACTTTTTAATTTCCTTTGATTTAACCCTTTTCTGAAGGATTTTTTTGAGACAAAATGAGGTTTTTATTGAACCATGCCAATAAATATGATTATGACTGTATATATATATATATATATATATATATATATATATATATATATATATATATATATATATATATATATATATATTGAGATAAGGGTTGAAGTTACATTAAAACTATATAACAATATCATGTCAATAAAATAAAGGACGATTATAACAAGTGAAATAGAAATTATAGGGAGTAAACCTCTTTTGACCATGGCATTTCAAAGCTTAATGCTTTTTATCGGATATATTTCGCCGAAGAAACTCGCCTTTGTCATTATATATATATATGTATATATATGTATATATATATATATATATATATATATATGTATATATGTATATGTATATATGTATATATATGTGTGTGTATATATATGTATATATATGTATATATATGTATATGACACACAGATTTTCAGCTTTATATTATGTATATATATATATATATATATATATATGAATAAAAAATCAATACGAAAAATATATAAATGTTTATATCTTTTCTTTATTTATTTCCTGTGTGTTGACGTGTAGGAATACAAAAAGTCTTTTGACAAAAAAAGAAAACAAGAATATTTCCTTCAAAAGCACATATTTTCGACCGATCCTTCGATCTTTCTCAGTGTGACTGATAGAAAACATGTGTGGGTAAAGTTAGCAACAGGATGGGCACGGGTATAGCCATTAAGGTAAAGATCTATTTGAATAGGACCCTTCCAGCATTTTTTACTTGGAATGGTCAGCAACTTGTGTGGCCTCTATTCAAAACTAAGTCATTCATAAAACTTTGAATTGGACACCTACACATCCCACGAACATACTTGCATGTATATATACAAACGGGCACTACCACATATGCTTCTTCACGTACCCATACATACACAGGATACGCGCACACACGTTTATAGACGTGTGTACATATACAGCTGGAGATTGATGAGCAGATGTAAGTGATAAGCTAAGTGGATGCTAAGTAGAATATTTTTTCCAAGAGCTTGGACTTATAGATTTATTGTGGTTCTAGGTTATAGACGTGGTCAAAAGCGCGCTGCTGTCTAGATTGTCTACACGTACGCACACACACACACACACACACACACACACACATACACACACAAACATACACACGGCGAAACACACGCACACGTTATTTTTTTAAAAAAAACCCGACTGTAGATTTCGTTAATTGATATATACAAACATATATTGTTAGAAAAATAAAAAAAATAAAATAACTAAATAAACGGAGAATATTCTTTTGATCATCATTTACTTAATTTCTTCCTATTTTTGTTCAAATGTATTAAAATATTCGGACATACATACATACATTAAAATATTCGGATTGTTCTTTTTCTTTCTTCTCTCACACCCATTGACACTCCTATACATACATACATACATACATACATACATACATACATACATACATACATACATCAAGTGGCAGGCATAGGGTGAAAGCATTGTTTTTAAATTAGAAGCCATCACAAAAATTATGCCGGTTAGAGAAACCAGAGATTAATAACTTTTAATGTTGGAAATGAAACTGAAAGATGTATTGCAATGCTTATACATATATATATATATATATATATATATATATATATATATATATATATATATATATATATATGTATATATATATATATATATATATATATATATTATCACTATTATTGAAAATAATAATCATAATAATAATAATAATAATAATAATAATAATAATAATAATAATAGCGATAATAATAATAATAGCAATAGCGATAATAATAAAAAGAATAAGAATAATAATAGTGAAAATAACAGTGATAATAATCATAGTAATGATAGTAGTAATGATAATAACAATAATAATAATAATAAATTAATAATGATATTAATAACTATTATGGTAATAATAATAATAATAATAATAATAATAATAATAATAATAATAATAATAATAATAATAAACTCAATCCTGTATGTCTTCACAAAGGGGTGCTATAGTATATAGGGTTTGTGAGGGGGGGGTGATGGTGGGCGCACCCATGTCTACACCTGTGCATTTGTGTGCGCACGTATGCGTGCTCTGAAAATGGAATTAAATATATGTCGGAAATAAAATATGTGGAAGCTAAAAAATAAAATAAAATTTAGTAAAAGGCCTTACGGAAACAAAAATAACTTCTAGTGGGGAATGCTAAACCGTTCTTCAACCGTGCATACCCACTCTGCCCTGTGGGGAAATGTCTTTGGTAGGTTTCTATTTTATATTAAAAGAATACTCATTTAGCGGTCCCAAATCTTTATTGAGACCGGAGATGTGTGTGTATTAAGTCTTAGGATGAGTTTCTTTTCATGCTGTCTTCTTTTTCTCTGTGTCCGAAAGTTGGAGGCTCTAAGTACGCACTGCATATTGTCTATGCTGTGGTCTGTGAGGGTGTAGTGCATTGCTATTGTGTGCTGTGTGAATTTGTCCCTAATTGTTTGTTTGTGGTTGTTGAATGAATATATATATATATATATATATATATATATATATATATATATATATATATATATATATATATATATTTATTTACGCCTCATGATGCTACTTTTGCTTGTTGTTAAACGGTTTTTATATAGTCCAGGAATGCACATGG
>NC_136507.1:64796237-64828737 GCF_053919585.1 Euprymna scolopes
CCTCCTTCAAAATTTACATTTTCGCAAACATTTTTTTATTTAGCTCGTAAGCTATCTTTCGCCATATTTTTTTTTGTTTCCATCAGCATTATAGAGATTAAATTTAGATTGATCGCTAAATATGATTTTAATTTTATCCTCTGGCATTTTAATCCACGTTTTGCTTGCTCCAAGTAGATTATTAATATCTCGTGGTTTTAATTCCTATAATTTAACCTTTAACTTTATTAAAATAATGTATAGTTAATCATTTAAAAACGCTGATATTTATTGGATTTTGGATTCAATAATTGAATAGACAACATGATGAAAAATTTCTATTTAATAAAACTCTTAAAACATTGGTACTCATGCACGTATTGATCCGTGCTGAAATAATAACGTTATTGTTTAAAAAGCCATTCTTTACATGGGGAGGAGGTGTTTTGTACCTATTTTGTATTTTAACCTTGCAATTGAATAAAAAAAATATCATAAAACTTTAATTGAACGTGGAAATACGATTTAAAAAATAGCGCGGATCACTCTCTGCATTAGCACCAACACATTTTATCACAATAAATATATATACACATAACATATATAATGTTCTTTATTATATATATTTTAGGATTAGTATCTCCTATGGTTTTTGCTTGACTTCTGATTTAATTTGAATATAAATAGGAAATCTTAGATGTATGGCTATAACATTGGTTTAAAATCAAATATTGTGGCATATGATGGAATCACAACGTGTGATATGAATTCATCTTGTGTGTGTATGTGTGCGTGTGTGTGTGTGTGTGTGTGTGTGTGTGTGTGTGTAGATGCATATAGACACTGCAAAAATATGTTTCTTCATTTTTATGTCTTTCTGAACGCTATATCTCCATTTTCTGTTATCAACAATTTTTCTTCATCCAATTCATTTTTCATAAAAGCTTTCAAACTGTTTTCCAAATAAAATACATTTGTCTCTGATGGGTTGTCCGGTGGGCTTCTGTTGCTAAAGGAAACTCGTGTAAGACGTGTTTCATAAAAATATGAATAAAATGAGTGCGAAATAAAGCCGTCTGCTGGTTTGGAATAATAACTAATATATATATATATATATATATATATATATATATATATATATATATATATATATATATATATATATATCATGTGCGGTCCTTCGTGACCGAAGACGACTTCCTGTGAACCATCATTCTCCACTTGTCACTGTCGCGACTGAGGGCCTGCCAGCTTCCAGTAGGGATCAACCTGTCCTTTAGATTAGGTTGCTGACAAATTCATACCACTTGACATTTAAAATCTGCTAGAGGTGTCTTATCATATAGGTGTTGAGCTTGCGGGCTACCAGTTTATACACTGACCAAGTTTCTGCACCGTATAAGACTGACGAGAGGATGATGGCGCGGTCCACCAAGCATTTAGTTCTGAAAGTCAGGTATTTATTTTGCAAGACCTTCTGTTTGAGTTTTCCATAGGATATGAAGGTGTTAGCCATTCTTGTAGAAATCTCCTCGTCCATTTTGTTGTTGTTCATGACTGTGGTTCATAGGTATTTGCATTTGCTGACATTGTAAAGCTCCTTGTCTTGAATCTTAATTGGCTGGCTTGTTGCTGGTGACCCAGGGGATTGTTGGTACATTATTTCGGTTTTCTTGATGTTAATCTTCAATCCTAAAGCCTTGGCTGATCATGCGAAGCGAGTTATTATGTCCTGAGCATCCTTGTGACTATGCGCTACAAATGCGGTGTCATCAGCAAACATGAGCTCCCGTACGAGTATCTTTGTTGTTCTATTTGCGGATTTGTATGCATTGATATTGAAAAGGTCTACTCCTGGCCTAGATCGTATAAAAACACCCTTATCACAATTTCTAAAGGCATGCCCAAGCACATTTGACAGGTAGAGTGAGAAGAGGGTTGGAGCGAGGACGCAACCCTTTCTGACACCATTCTGCACGTCGAACGGATCGGGGAGCTCGCCCTTCAGCTTAACTGTGGCTTTCATGCCTGAATGAAGGGCTCTGACAAGGCTGGTGAAGTGTGCAGGAAAGCCAAGCTTCAGCAAGACTTCCCAAAGAGTGCTTCGATCCACCGTGTCAGAAGCCTTCTTAAAATCCACAAATATCATGTACAGCTCCATATTTTGCTCCGCACACTTTTCCTGGATCTGTTTTAGTGAGAAGATTATGTCCGCTGTGCCTCTGTTTGCACGAATCCACACTATGCCGCAGGTAGCAAGGTTTCAGCGTGCGCTGTAAGCTTGTTCAGGAGAACACGAGCGAACACTTTCCCAGGGACTGAGAGCAGTGATATACCCCTATAGTTACCGCACAGCCTGCGATCTCCCTTTTTGAATATGGTCACTAGCTGTGCGTCTTTCCAATCTTGAGGGACAGTTGCAGTGGTACAGGCACTCTGTATGATTCTGAAGAGATTGCTAAGTAGTTTTTGTCCTCCTCGCTTTATGATCTCAGGGTATATGCCGTCAGACCCAGTTGATTTGCCATCCTGTAACATCAGAACTGCTTTGCAGATTTCATCTGAGTCAGGGCATCTGTCCATCCAGTGCTGTGTCGGGAACTGCTCCAGGTTAATTATTGCTCGTTCGTCAATGTCTGATGTCTCGTTTAGCAATGCTTTGAAATGCTCAGTCCATCGTTTTAGAAGCTCGCATTTGTCAGTGAGGAGAGTGGAATTGTCGCTTGCAAGTAGTTGATCGGGATGGTTAACATTTGGGCCCCAGACTGCTTTCATACTCCCATAGAAACCCTTCATGTCATTTGTGTCAGCCAGAATCTGTAGTCCAGCAGCGTTAGCCATCCACCAACTGTTCTTAAGTTCCCTACATCTGCTCTGGAGCTTGCTGTTTGCCTTACCGTACTTGGCTTTGATGGATCTAGTGTTCCTGAACAACATTGAACTTCTTGTTGCGTTTCTCTGGTTGATGAGTTGCTTGATTTCTTCGCAGTTCTCATCGAACCAGTCCTCATGGCTTTTCCTGATCAGTCTGAGCCACTCTTTGGATGTTTCATAAACAGTTTCTTTGAAAGACAGCCAATCTGAGTTTACATCTTCGGTTGGTTCAGCAAGTCTCTTATTGAGAGCATTCACCAGCTCTTCTCATATATATATATATATATATATATATATATATATATATATATATATATATATATATATATATACTAGCTGTACCCTGCCACGCGTTGCTGTGGCTCAAATTGGCGCAATGGAAAAAGTTGCAAAATGAGAAAAAGCATGTTTCTTATAGGTTTAATTTTCCATTTTGCATGGGTACACAGTTTTTGTTGTTCCATTTTCTTAGCTGATATAGAGATTTTCCGGTTTGGTGACTCTTGAATACGTAATATAAATTGTCCATGTGAAAAAACAGTCAGTGTGTAACTGTAAGGCCCACAATTGTAAAGATTGTTCCCTGTGCTTTGTTGATGGTTATTGCAAATGACAATAAAATTGGAAAGTTCAATTTCCTAAAGTGTAATGATATATCCGGTGGAATCATAGGAATGCATGGAATGAAGATATATCCATCTGTGAAAGGTCCTGTTAAGATTGTTGTTTCTATGATATTGTTTGTTAATTTTTTTTACTGCAAGCTATGTGCCATTGCAAAGCTTGGATTGGTTTATATTTCACAACATGATAATTAGTACACCAAATTTCAGTTACAATACATGCGGTGGCATCCCTGGCAAATATAGCTGTTGGATAATTAACCACTTTACCTGCTTTCACAACAGTGTCGGTGGATTTGTATTTGACTACCTCACTTGGAATTTTACATTGAATAATAGGGTTAAGTTCAAGGGTTAAGTTCATGGGCATCTTTGTATTGACCTGCAAGAATAGCTCATTCACACAGTCAAATGGAATTCTTATAATTTGAATAGCTGCAAAAACCTTTTAAACTAACTACTTTTTATATGAAATAAAATTACAGAAATTACAGAAGTTAAAAGTCAAAGAATTCTGCCCTTAACTCTGATCAGCTGGCACTTTTTCGTACCCAATTTCCACAAAGTGATGCAAAAGTTTTTGTGCGGATCGAACAGTCTGCAACTGTACATGCATATTTTGAGTTAAGTTTAATGTCTTCACATGGAACAAAAAAGTAGAGTATTTGAGGCAAGCATTTATTTCATCTGCTGGTGTTGATTGAAGAATAACAGGTAACATTTGTCTGAAATCTCCTGCAAGCAATATTACTGCATTCCCAAATGGTCTGACATTGCCACGCAAATCTTGCAAGGATCGACCAAGAGCCTCAAGTGATTTTTTGCGTACAATTGTGCATTCATACTAAACAATAAGTTTGCATTTCTGCAATATTTTTCCCCATATTGAATGTTTTGGAGATGTCGAACATGAGATTTTTGAAAAATTGAATGTTTTAAAGTAGAATATATAATTCTTCTACTTGGCAGCAAGGTTGCAGGTATTCCTCATGCAGCAAGGGCTAAGGCTATGTCATTTTGTTACCAAATGGCTGCCAAAATCAATTTAATTAGAAAGGTTTTACCAGTTACTTCTGGTGCTGTTCAAGGTAGCAGTAATTTCCAAATAACTTCTATTCTCACAGTCAGTAAATTAGGTGACTAAAATAGGATTTATCCATGTTTTGACAATTCCTTATTCACTGTAATTAATTTAGGAGACTAAAATAGGATGAGGGATTATCTGGACAGATAGAGAGGAAGATATATAGATATAAAAGAGAAAGTGAGAGGAAAATAGAGAAAGAGAAGGAGATAGAGAGATAAAGGGATTGATAGATAAACAGAGAGAGGGGGAGAGTTAGAAACAGAGAGGGATGAGACAGAGGAAAGGAGAGAGATAGAGGGAGTTAGAGAGAGAAAGGGGCTCAAAGAGAGATGGAGAGGGTGATATAGAGAGAAAGATAGATTGAGAGAGGGAAAGGGAGAGATGGATAGAGAGAGATATTAAGAGAGGAAGAGAGGGGGGGAGAAACAGAAGGTGAACTACACTTCACCGTTTGTTTCCTCGTTCAGTAGAGAAGAAATCTTTCGAGACTGAGGCAATTTTAAAGGTTTGTTATTATCCAGAGTACCCCTTTTTTTGGGGGGGGGGTTAGATTTTCCTCACATTAGAAACCGACCGGGTTATCTGTACTTTTACTTAACAAATTAATAAAAGAAAAACATATTGTAAAATTTGAATTTAACATGAAAATACTATTTTAAAAAATAGCACGATAACATAAGTGCATAAGTGCCACTCTAGGTACTCCTTGGGCGTTGAGTTCCATGGCGACCAGCATAATTATTTAATGGTCGCTTCCTTAGCCCCCCCCCCCCTAGTCAATGCTAATGCATGCGCACGTAACATTTTTTTTTATTTACGGACGTTGGCTTAGTAACTAAACAATTTATTGATAATTTCGTAACCCTTAAACGCATGCCGGAAGATTTAAATTGGTTCATTATTGTTGTAATGAAAAAAAAAGTTTCATTCAACACAAAACCAAAAACACATATTAATGATAAATGATTTATTATTGTATTCATTGAAATTTACTAATTTTTAAATAAAAAAGTAAAAAAAAAGTTAATAAAAAAATAGTTGCTTATGTGCGCATAAAAAACTTCTTTTTTTTTTAGATTAGGTCCACCTTGGAATCACCCCCCCCCCAACCTCCAAATCTTCTTCCGGAATAAACACCACTTTTGGAGGGGGGGGGGCTATTTGCAAAATTTAACTGATACTTGTTGCCAGCATACCCACCCGAAAATACTATTAAAAAAAAGGAGGGGTTCAGTGCCCGTGGCAGAGAAGTAGATTTATTTATCAATAAAAGCTGCGGAGAAGTAAATTTATTTATCAATAAAAGTCGTCATTTAAAAAAGAAAATTGTGGAGGTGGACCTAAATGTAAATATTTACCCAAAAAATTATCCCGAAGTTTATTGCAAAAAACGTTTTGTTTTCGCACTATTCAGCAATTTGTTCATCCGCGCATGTAAATTAAAAAATATTTGTAAAAGTGAGAAGTTATCAGTAAATTATTTTTTTAAATTTATTTATTTATTTTTTTACATTAGGTCCACCTCCACAAATGTTAAGAACGGCTTTCAGAATAAACACCCTCAATCTCTCCATGTTAACAACGGATTTCGGAATAAACAATATTAGGGAGTATTTAAAAAAAATGTCGATAAAAGTCGTCATTTAAAAAGAAATTTAAAATCAAATGTTTGTAAAAGTTAGAAATTATTAATAAATGTTTAGTAACATTTTTCGGTGCTAATGCAGAGAGTGATCCGCGCTATTATTTTAATCGTGTTTTTTTTTTATTCCAACCAATCATATCGAAAAACAACAACAAAAAAAACTCAAAAAGCAAGCGACAAACTTTTTTTTTTGCCTTATATAATAAAGAAAAAATTTGTAAATTAAAAAATTTGGAAGATAAACAAATGAATTATGTGGGTTTTTTTTTACTTACTAAACAGAAAATGAAATATTTCGTCAATTCGTGGCTGTGAAATGAATCGAACCGGAAGTTCAGTTTTATCAGCAGAACAGATTCGCACCACGGTAAAAAAAATATATTTATTTTATTTAATATTTTAATAATTCGCGAGGTAAATTTATTTTAATAACATAAAAACATGTCTCGACTCTAAAGATGGGTTGTCTGAAAATTTCAAATAAATTGGTAACGTAGAAATATGGTTTTATTCGTTTGTAACGAACCAAATTTACATTTATATATATATATATATATATATATATTATTTTAATTAAACTAGTAATTTCACTATTACATTAAAATACACTTAGTTCTTTAGACTATTATTCTAATCTCCT
Organism: Euprymna scolopes; assembly: GCF_053919585.1. Taxonomy (NCBI): domain Eukaryota; kingdom Metazoa; phylum Mollusca; class Cephalopoda; order Sepiida; family Sepiolidae; genus Euprymna; species Euprymna scolopes. The sequence goes on from NC_136507.1 coordinate 64,803,086, forward strand.
TTAAATATATATATATATATATATATATATATATATATATATATATATATATATATATATATATATATATATATACTGCTGTACCCCAGGGATCGATCCTTGGACCTTTATTGTTTCTGATATTCATAAATGACTTACCTGATGAAATTGTCTCTAAGATGGGTATATTTGCCCACGACACCACGCTCTATAGCAGACACGTAGGGAAAACTAATGCGCACATATCTAAGGTAATGGCCGAAACTCTAGAGGAAGACGTCTGTAGCGGAATGTGGTTAAAAATGAAGGGTAGCGTTCAACGCTGCCAAGACAAGACTCGTTTCCTTTAATAATTACATGAAACCTTACCAACCACCAATAGCTATGGCTAGAGATACTTTACCTGAAAGCACTTCCTTGGCTTAACGTTCACAGGAAACATGAGTTGGAATAGATACATATAGATCATTGCCAATGCTGCTGCAAAGAAGGTAGGCTTTCTCTACTGTGCTAGAAAGTTACTTACGCCTGAAAGTATCCTGTACCTCTACAAAGCCACCAGTCGCCCATGTGTGGAGTATTGCTGTCATATTTGGGCTGATGCATCTGCTACTAGTCTCTCGCTCCTGGACAGAGTTCAAAAGAGAGTCGCCAACATAATAGGTCCCAAACTGTTATCTGAGCTTCAGCCCCTGTCTAATCGACTGTTACATCCCTCTCCCTGTCTACAAGCATTTTAATAGTGGATGCTCTGACGAACTACAAGCCCTTGTACCCCCTCGACGAAAGTACCCCTGACAAACCCGACAAGCAGCGAAGTCCCACCCTACACCGTCATGATCCCTAGATATAAGAAAGCCTTCTACTCTAATAGCTTCTTCCCCAGAACTGCAAGACTTTGGAATTCTTTTTCGATTTCGTGCTTCCCCAACTGTACTGACATGCAGAAGTTCAAGTGTAATGTGAACAGACATCTTGCTGCTAAACTCCCTATATAGTACCCCTGAGACTCAACTTAGATCCTGATAGTAGCTCTCTAAATCAAAGTGGCAATGTGTCTTGTTTGGGGTGAAAATGTAATAATACACACGCACATACACACACACGCACGCACACACACATACATATATATATAGTGTGTGTATATTAGACAGCATCTCTTCATTTAGAAAGACATTGTTGAACAGCACAGAGTGTTTCTGCTTAATCGTTTTTTTTTTGTAATTTCTCCATTTTTCGTATAGTCGTTCTGATATCTTACTCGGATTTGTGTAAGAAAGTCCCATAGTCGTTTTCGTCCATTTGTTTTTTTTTTTGTTTGTTTTTTTTTTGCAAGTACTTTCAACTGATTTTCTTCAGTCGTCTTCAGGCAGCTTTTGATTACTTTTTCGTTGAAAGTCTGAATGCTTTTATATGCTTCAGTTCATATTACATGTAAATTACTCGTGTGTAAAAAATGTTTTTAACGTGTTAAGAACGTGGCTACAATAAATACACAATGGTTTAAAAATGTGATTTACAAAATGGTATGGAAGTTACAGTATTTTTTCTTAATATATTCATACTTTTACACACACAAACACACACACACACACACATATATATATATATGTACATATATAGTTCAATGTGTTAAATATAACAACATATCATATATAAAAGAATAACAGTATTGCTACATTCCAAAATATTTATTTTTCATGCAAAACAACTTGTGCAGCATGTTAAAATGTCGGTACACTTTTTACAGATCAGTTTCGTTATGCGGAAACAGTCGGTCAATACAAGATGGCAATACCGACAATTTTCATGCATATACTCCCCTGAAAAATTAAAAATTATTTTACTTTGAAAAACAAAAATTATTTTACTTCGAAAAATAAAAACATGCATGAGAATATAATGTCGGAAAAGGAAAGAAAATTTATAGAAGACTCATTATAGTTTGTTTGTTCCGGCAGCTATCTTGGTTCATATGAATGTTGGAATGAAACTATACCAGTATATATATATATATATATATATATATATATATATATATATATATATATATATATATATATATATATATATATATATATATATATATATAAGTTCAGGGGTCTTTAATACTGATCTGTCGGATTTTGTTTTAGTCTGATTCCTACGTCCATTTATTTGTAAAATAATGTGTGAAAGTTGGCATTAACAGCATTATCTACAGCAGAAGTGTGAGTCTTATAAATAAACTTTTTATTTAAAAAAAAAAAGTCTAGGCGTTTTTGTACTGATCTCCCAGCCAGCCTGAATGATTGGCCCATCATCGGCCCATTACAGTGTTTGTCGGCTGATCGTCGGTTATGTAATGGGCCGATGATGGGCCGATCATTCAGGCTGGCTGGGCTGTTGTATTATATTTTCGTCTGATTTCTACGTCCATTTATTTGTAAAGTTGCACACACACTTTAACGAGTGACTGTCTCATCTACAAATGGTTTGTTTTGCATTGTTTTTCTTTTTTATTTATGTCAAACTCATTGAATTGTACTCATCATCTTCATCCTGATCATTGAGGATTTATGACTTTTGGAACGCTCCTTCATGTGTATTTCATATGTATGTGACGAATAGATTCGCTAATCATTTTTATAACCACCGGCTGTGCTAAATAACCAATGAAAACATTTCAAAATTATTATAAAAATTGTCGAATTTTGGATTCAATCAGTTCGCCGTTAACAACGCCACAGACCGCATTTGATTACTGGCCGCCATCTTGATTACTACCAATTACTGATCTGAACTACGCCGCCATATTTGTTCAACATAATGTCTCAAAGCTTAACAGGTTATGCGCCCAGCCAGGTCTTTTCTTTGACGGATCAGAATCTAAATTCGAATTGTGGCAGGTAAAATTTCTGGGATATCTAAGGATTCGAAAACTACATAAAGTGATGCAATCTCCAACGACCCCGAATTTCTCGAAAAGAACGCGACTGTTTTTGCAGAACTGATTCAATGCTTAGACGATAGAAGTCTGTCTCTGATTATAAGAGACGCATTGGATGACGGACGGAAAGCATTGAATTTATTAAGAGAATATTATTTATCAAAAGGGAAACCGAAAATTATATCACTATATACAGAATTAACGTCTCTGAAACATAATGAGGATGAAACTATTACATACATTTCTATTCACATGTAATTTTGGCAATACCACAAGCGGTAAGAAATCTCCTTGTAGACTGTGGTGCTAAAGCACACGTTATCACCAAGGAATATGATTTCATTAATTTCGATTCAAACTTTAATCCACAAAGTCAAATCAACTGTAGTCAAATAAATTATATATCTTGAAAAGAGGCGATGTTAAAATATCCCTAAAAAATAATAAATCTGTAACTGTATTCTAAAAAATGCTCTGTTCATACCTACATTTAAGCCAGGCATATTTTCCATGTAGGCTGCAATTAAACAAGGCGCGAATATAAAATTTGGCCAAACCAAGTCAAAATTGATATACCCCAATGGAACTGTATTTGACATTAAAGAAAATGGCCGGCTATATTATTTAAAAAGTATGGTTCCCTCAAAAACTGCCTGTCACGACTTGGAAACCTGGCATAAAATTCTAGGACACTGCAATACAGCTGATATTAAAAAATTACCAAATGTAGTCGAAGGCGTGAAAATAAACCTTCAGACGATCTCCCAAATTGTGATGTGTTTGCACAGGGGAAAATGACAAAAGATATAAGCCGAACGCCAGACAAAAAAGCTACGAAAATTCTATCACTTGTGCATTGTGACAGCAGGTCTGATCAGCCCGAGGGGGAGAAATAATCTAAGGTACGTTTTGAACTTTATTGATGATTTTTCCGGTTTAATTATAGTTTATTTTCTAAAAACAAATCCGACACTATCCTCGCCACTAAGAAATATTTAGCTGATATTGCCCCGTACGGTTCAGTAAAATGCATTCGCTCAGACAATGGGACTGAATTTACTAGTAAAGACTTTGACCTTCTATTAATTAACCACCGTATTAAACACGAGAAGTCTGCGCTGTATTCCCCCCTTCCAAAATGGCACCGCTGAAAGGGCATGGCGAACCCTTTTTGAGATGACAAGATGCATAGTTTATCTACGTACACTCTAATGCCAGCAACATATATCAGAAATAGATCGTTCAATAAGAGACTAGGAAAACGCCGTATGAAGCGTTTTGCGGTGTAAAACCTAAAATGAACAGAATGCATCTATTTGCTTCTGATTGTTTTGCATTTATAGAAAACACCAGTAAACTAAATACTAAAAGCGAAAAAGGTATTTTCGTAGGTTACGATAAAAACAGTCCGGCATATTTAATCTACTTTCCAAACCAAAATACCATAAAAAGGGTTAGATGTGTAAAATTCAATGATACATTAAATTTAAAAATGATTGGCGAATCCATTCGTCACATATCCCCATTAGCAGTCAAAAACATTTTGCAGTATGTGTATATACATGCGTATATGTGTGCCCCTATGTGTGTATGTTTGCATGTGTGTGTACATGCGTATGTATGTTTGTGTGCATTCTATATGTGTGCATATATGTGTGCATGCATGTGCTTATTTTCAGGTAAATGTATGTGTATGTATGTGTGTATATGCGTACGTATTTGTATATGTATATGTATGTATATGTGTGTTTGTATTTGTATATGTATGTATATATGTGTATGAATATGCATGTATATGTGTATGTATGCACGTGTGTATGTATATGTATGTATATGTATGTGTATGTATGTATATATGTGTGTATGTTTATGTCAGGTCATGTCATATGCTACTGGTACCACGTAACCCAGTACTACCTGCCTCATGGTCGGGTCACCGGCGACTAAACTGGTTCCCTCACCAGACTTGTTTGGCGTGGAAGGTGGCTAGTCTCCCTGAAGGATTAAAAACAAGACCTTCTAAAGGGCGAATGAACCCTTTTACGGGGTCAACGGCCAACTAGCACCGTCTTTGTCTGATCTCAACATTTTGAACCGAAAGAGAGACTTAGCTGTCGTACAAAGCTAAGACTCTGTAACATCATCTGTGTATAGATACTCCTTCAGGTATTTGTCTATAAACATGGTCCTGTGGCGATGGAAAAGTTGTGACGTGTGGAGGCTTGAAATGCTGGAAGCATGTAATAATTGATCTCAATGACCGTCTTCAGTGTCATGCCTGCTTGAGCGTGTGAATTCACCGGTAGGACTAAAAAAAAGTAATTTTTAGGCTCATGGATTTTAAGTGTCTGAGGGAGTGGCACTCGTCTGACAAGACGTTGCAATCATCATATGTATAGATATGTATGTGTGTATGTGTATTATGTGTATATATGTATGCATGCGTGCATGTATATATATATATATGTATGTATACAAATGACCGTCTTCAGTGTCATGTCTACTTGAGCGTGTGAATAAAGTCATTTAGGGCTCATGGACTTTAGGTGTCTGAGAGAGTGGCACTCGTCTGACAAGACGTTGCAATCACTATATATATATATATATATATATATATATATATATATATATATATATATATGATTACTTCATTTAATCACATAAATTAATATACGAAGATATAATTTTATGTGTAAATTTTTCAGTGGCACAAACCTGACGAATTCTCACGAGAATGAAATATTCTGTGTAGCTTAAATGTCATATATATTTTTCATAACTTACTATTACTTACTATATATATATATATATATATATATATATATATATATATATATATATATATATATATATATATATATATAACTTATGAATTTTAAAAGAAAATAAAGGCACATGGGCATAATCACATTGCCTTTATTTTCTTTTACAATTGGTAAATGCTTTTTCTTCTGATGAGTTAAGGGCGAAATAAATCTAAGAACTGACGTGATAATTACATTAATTGCGCTACGAAACAGGTGCTGTCAAGAATTGTGCATGTCAACGTACTTGAAGGAAATAAATGGTAAGATTGTCAATATCTTGAAATTTGGAATATAGACTTTTGTCACTCATTTGTTATATGCTCTGTAATTATATTGAGCTTCTTAAATTAAAGGACTGGTATAAATAAAACGTGAAATATGATTGAAGAAACATATTTCCACATGCATAATATATATATATATATATATATATATATATATATATATATATATATATATATATATATATATATAAGTTACGAAAATATATATGACAATTAAGCTACACAGAATATTCCGCCTTTCATTCTCGTGAGAATTCGTCAGGCTTATGCAAAGAATTGTGGTTACCTCGCATTTTTATATACGTTCGTACTATTGAATTTTTAGTTAGCCAATCAGCTTCCTAGTTTCCGCCGCGCCGATCCTAATCAGCCAATAGGCGGGCACTTTCAAGACAAAGGTACAGTTGACCTTAGGTTCACCCCTTTCTTTTGTGTGTGTTTTTCATGGGAAGAGTTGATATCTAAGTAAGCTTACCTATTTCCAACCTAGGTGTAGTTAGAAATTCTTTTAAATTTGGGATAAAATGCAGTAGCCATATATATATATATATATATATATATATATATATATATATATATATATATATATATATATATGTGTGTGTGTGTGTGTGTGTGTGTGTGTGTGACTTAATATAAAATTATTTAATTTAGAATTTAGTTTTTATTCTAATAAATAAATCTAAGAATTGACATAATAATGACATGAATTGCGCTACGAAACAGACGCCGCCAAGAATCGTGCATGCCAACTTACTTGAAGTAATAAATTGTAAGATGGTCAATATCTTGAAATTTGGAATATAGACTTTTGTCGTTTATTTGTTATATGCTCTGTAATTACATTGAGCTTCATAAATTAAAGGATTGGTATGAATAAAAGGTGAAATATAATTGAAGAAACATATTTTCACATACATAATATATATATATATATATATATATATATATGGGCGATCCGGTTTCGCTCCTGGCTTGAGGTAGTTGCTTGGTTGCTTGTCTAGCCACACTGATGAGCTGTAAAACAGCGAAATAGTACTACATGTGGATGACATATAAATCATTAAATTTAGAATTTAGTTTTATTCTAATAACTAAATCTAACTAATTAACATCGGTTGGTTAAACTAAATGTTTATATTTCTAAACGGAAAGAAAAATATTGTTTTTAGGTAAAAAAAACAAAAAAAAAACGAAGAATAATTAATAAATGAGAAAATAAAAGTAAATAAAAGTGTTAACGAGTTGGTTACATTATTGCTGTTTATTCGTAAACATGATCTTTATTAACTCGTTTTATTTAAAAGAATAAATGACCTGAACACTTGTAAAAGAAAGTAATTACAGTTAATATAATTACTAGTTTTATTGCTATTATTTTTCTTCTTCTCATTTTACTAATATTTAAGTTGGACCGGAAATTAAGATGAATGAATTAACAATTAATTTTATTTTATTGGTTTCGCGTTAGAACTAACTTTTTATGCGTATTAGCACACGAACCTTATATTATTATTTAAATTTTTTTTTCCTGTGTTACTATATTGAAGTTAACTAATTACTAATATTCAGTATAAAGAAGTGCAAAAAAAAACAGCAAAGTTTTAGTTTATTACCAGCAAAAAAAACAAGAAGTCAAAGGACGCTGTATAATCACGCCAGTGTTTTTGGTCACCCGACAAAAGGAGGGTGGACCTGTAAATTCACCCTTGTTTGTTTGTCCGTTCGTCTGTCCGTACTATTTTCAATAACTACGCCTTGGAATTTTTTGAAATTTTGCACAAACATTAAACTTGATATAAGTAAAAAAAAAAGTAACTGAATTGATTTTGAGGGGAAAACTCCGGTCCTCCCCCCCCTAGAGGTGCCTTTCGGGTTAAAATGGCTAAAATTGACACTTTTGTGCTTATTAAAAAAAAACAAATTGATGCCTTCGATTTTTATAAAACTTTCTGAAAAGTTGTAACTAACTGATTTCTATATACTTTTGTTTGTCTATATTTCGAAATAACTCTTTGGTGTGCCCCAGGGGCACTTTTAGGGCTAATAAAAACACTCCATTTTTGAAACTATTTTACCATCTTTGTCCAAAATTTTCTGTGGATGTCTATTTAGCAGTTTTGCGTGGTGCTGAACTCAAATTTAAATATGTTAAGGCCTCGGGAGTTTTGGGGCTAAATGGGAGGGGACAAATGATGGCCATTTCTTTGTTATTATTATTATTATTATTTTTTTTTTTTTTTGCATGGCGCAGAACTTAAATTTACATATGTTAAGACCTAAAAATGCGCCGATTATTTATTGTCACCAGGATTTAACGTCTCCTGGGGACTTTTGGGACTAAATGCTGGGGGGGGGCATGCCTCATTCAGTGTGCACTCACGGGGGACCATGCATGCTTCACTTGTTTTCTTTTTGTTTTTTACAAGGTAGTTATCGCTTATAAAGGCTGAAAGGCTACTCGAGGCCAAGAATTAAAAGCGAACACTGTGATAATCGAGAATGGTGAAAACTGGGTAGAAATTGATTATCTCTGAGGATGGTTCAACAAGCATTTCTTTACGTTGGATTTGAAAATGACTATCTTATAATATGCTGGGAAGCAGTCCGATGCCATCGGGTTCCACAGACGGGCAACTCTAGGAAATAAGCTTTGCACATGGAACGTTTAAGGTACAGTTAGAGAGTAAGAGAAATTGTTGGTAGTTGTTGCAGCTAGGCGAGTGTTTGCCGTGGATGTTTTAGAGGGAGCTTATATTGAAATTCCATCGGACATCTGCCACGAAAATAAGGATATAACAGATGTGAATCATTCTGTTTGTAATGATAAGTACTCCATGAGTGTGTAAGCGTTCGTTTTATATTTGTATAAATGATCTTCGACCGTATTATGCTTTAAAAGAAACAGTTCCTTTTTACTCCCCCCCACCACGAAGCACCACATGTGCATTTGAGAAGTTTTATTACAACACAAGCTGAAAGGCTCGATATATAAAATCAACAGTAGGTTCTTTGATATGACAGGGGCGCGTTCGAAATGAATGCTTCTGTTTAGAGCGCAACTGAAACATGATATTTGGCTTCTGCTTTAAACTTTAATGCAATCCATTATATGAGAATAATTTTATAAAAGCAATAGTGCATTCTCTACAGTGCAATGTAGAATACAATGTATTGTGGATTAAGTCTCTGTGGGGAGGCATGTGGAGCTGCCCCCCCCCGGTGCACCACGATGGGTCCCCAACTAGAGCAGGCAATCAATCGATTGGATTGAAAAATGGACGATTTCACCGATTTTGATGACAATAAAATATGGGAGTGTAAAACGTTTGTTGATCATTATTTAATCCAGGGCAACGTTGGGGCTCCCTGCTAGTAGACACACACACACACACACACACACACACACACACACATATATATATATATATATATATATATATATATATATATATATATATATAAGACCAAGTAGTTATAAAATACTTTGAAAAAGAGTTAAAAACATATTTGATCTGAAAAGGAAACACTTGATAAGTGAATAGTCCTTAATCCGCGGAGTTTCGAAGAAATACTTTCCTTCTCATCAGAGGGTAGGATTTAGTAAAATGCGGGATCGGATTTTGCTTGCAAAAGTATTTGATGAAACTACAAGTAAGTAATAGATCTTACTTGATAACAAAAAGTAAAGCAGAGGGAATATGGTGAAGAAAAAAAGTGATTTCACGTGAATGGATAGTCTGGTGAAGGATAAAATATCCAATGACGGTAAAATCCAAAAATGCAAATCCAAGAAAGTTAGTTAAATTATATATATATATATATATATATATATATATATATATATATATATATATATATATATATATAAATGCATTATTTATTATTCGTAGCAATATATATATGCATATGTATTTTTTTTAATGTTTGTGCAAAAATTTAAAAAATTCCAGGGCGTAGTTATTGAGAAAAGTGCAGACAGACGACCGGACGAACGAACTAACGGACGAACGGACGAACGGACAAGAATGAATTTACAGGTCCACCCTCCTTTTGTCGGGGAGGGGGCAAAAATGACACGCTCAGGTTTTATGAAAATTCATGAGTAGATTATAACAATACTCTTCGTCACCTGCCTACAACTCGTTTCGGGTTGACTCCTAACATATGAAGTTATTTTTAAAAACACGATTTTATCAATTTCTATCATACTTCAATTTAAAGCAGCATTTCATTGCAAGTCTCGAATTCAACCTAAAATATACAGAAAATCTTTATGATATACGTGTACACGTCAGGGAACGAAATTTTCATATTCCAAAAATCATTTAAATTATAAAGTATACATTTACATAGAAAAATATATCGTTTCTGAATTAAGAATTGATTATTCGTATTCTTTTGTTTGTCTGCCTACTACATGAGCAAACACAATATGTAGTAACAGCAATGCATATCAACGCGTAAATTAAATAAAGGGTTCAATCCAGACTCCCGAGTTCGACAGAAACATTTTCGAGTTGAACAAAATACACCTGAAGAAGGTCGGAGGTTAAATCGACCGAAACGTTGGGAAAATGACACTCAAGATGAGAACAGTAATCCGAGGATTCCAAATTATGAGAAAGATATTTTTACGATTTTTAGCGATTAATAGAAAGTCGTAGCCATTACAAGACTGATTTTGATCTCTATTTCTGAAGAGATTGTTAAGGGGGTGGGAACCAGAGATGAACGTAAAATATAGGAAGTGAGTTACTTTTCTTGTTTCCTTATAATATTGAATTTTTTTTGTTTTTGTTAGTTAAAGAAAATTATTTGATCAACTTATGCGGTTTTGTAGTATAGATTTTTCTGTACTTTTTTTTGCCTTTAAAATAGATTGCATTTTAAATTGGCACCGCATTTTCTCTTTGTTTGTCGGACGTAAATTTCAACAAGAATATTCATATGCGCCCATGCATCTCTATAAGAGCACCTGTCCGTCTGCCCGCCCGTCAGTTGTGATTAAGTCAAAAAGCTGAAGTGACATTTTCGTCGGTAAACGCGAGAAGAAGTAGCCGTCCTTGTTTAGAATTGAATTGACAGGAATTCATTGTTTTTTGTCGTTTTAAAGGTTGGAAAGGTTTCGGGTTTTGGAGTGCAAAACTATTTTGTTCAGATTGCGCCTACTTAGTCAAATAGTCAATTGCACCGCAGTGTCGGCTAGAGGGTCCAGGTGGGGTGCGGATGGCAGTTCAACTCCTTGACATGAAATTTCGCATGTTGATCCCATCGACGTTATAAAATAACCACTTCACTTGGTGATTAATATATATATATATATATATATATATATATATATATATATATAATGTGTGTGTGTGTGCGTGTGATGAAAGTGATGAAATTTTTTCCATCTTTCCCTAATTGTTTTCGCGGATAGCGAGGATTTATATAACTACTACTACTACTACTACTACTACTACTACTACTACTACTACTACTACTACTACTACTACTAATACCCCACCCTCCAAAATGTAAAGCCAGCATCGACTGGCACTACATCATATAGCCGAAGAGTCAAGGAGGATGGAAAGACCGAGGAGGGAAAGCACTAATCGGACCTCTACTAGTTGGGTCTGAAAAGCACCGGAACCTTGGATAGGCTTACTGCCACACAAATTCCAGTGATGGCCAACGGTCATTGCCAACGAGAAGTCTATGGTAAGCGACTGTTGTGATAATGCAAATTCATTTGCAAAAGTTATCGAAAGAAGTGAAAAGTACTGGAAATCATGGGAGACATTTTGTCACCCAGACTTCAGGGAACACTACTGGTTTTTGCCAGTGAGCAATCTCTGACGATCACCTGTGTGAAAACTTCTAATGAGGACAAATATTAATAATCCCATAAACTCAATGGAACCAAAACTATTTCATGAACTGTTCTCTTGCCCCCCCCCCCAAATGATGGTACCAGCCTGGCTGATGCCACACAAAATATTTGTGAAGAGTCAAAAGAGATGGAAAGGCTGGAAATCTCCTTAAAATACCTCAAAGAAGTTAAGATCCGAGTAATATTTATTAATTGATATCTAATACCTCTCGTTAAAAGTTCGCAATTGAAGCCTCGTTTTCCCTTAAACATAAAAAATAAATCCAACTAATATATTATTTAATTGGAATTCATTATTGAGATGAGTATTATTTATTAAGTTATTCATTGCGAACTATTATCCTCATCTTTTTTAGTTGTTATTTCACGACGTTTCGGCCAACTATTCCTCTGGCTTTCGGTTTCAATCCTATCCAAAGTCGGCCAGAGGCTTACTTGGTCAAAAACATGGTGAGACGACAACTATGGAAGGCAGTAATTGCTGAGGATGCAGTTAGGAGATTCGAAGTTCCTATCCCGTCGCGGTTACCACCTGACGAAGGTCAGCGAAATAGTTGGCCGAAACGTCGTAAAACAACAACTAAGAAAGATGAGAATAATAGTCTGCAATAAATAAATTAATAAATCCAACTAAATATAGCCGACATTTGGATACATTATGCTTAACAGTTCTGTTCCAAAAATTTAATTTTACCAATTTCAAAATCAATTTTTCTTCAATCGAATAAACTGATAAATATAATTCGGTTGTGCCCTCGCCTTACGAGGTTGTTTCAAAGAGTAATGCCTTGTATTCTTTTGCTCCGCCCGAATTGATCATTGCATTGTTATAATGATTGAACTTATGCATTCATGACCTGAAAGTTTCAAATGCGCCATTGAATTCCTGGCAAAAGTGGTGGTAACTATGTAGAAAAAATAAATTCTAAAATATCGTGAGGAAATTCCACACGCAGGTTTTGCCCCTGGCAGAATGAAAGAAATTACCACATGCTCACCTTTTAAACTTCAACGTAAACTTTATTAAAGCAAAAAGATCCAAGTTGCAAAAGATGCATCATCTTCAGCTTTCGGCCGTAATGTGCTGGTAACATCACCAAAGGGGTAATCGTTAATCTTCGATAAAAGCTGAGGAGAAAACTCCGCCGACGAAGAACGCTGCACAGGTTGAAGAGTTGAGTGATAACTTGCAAGATGGTTACTGCAAGTCGGGTAGCCTCAAGGAGTCCACTGTAGATAACTGTCCAAATGGGGGAACAAATGACAGGTCAAACTGTAGACCTTAATTGCGTCTCTGAAAGACATTATATTGTAATGATGAAAGTCAATTGATTCACAGAGCAAAACAGCATGCAATAATATAATAATTCGCCCAACATAGGGGCATGGGTGTTTGCAAATGATAATAACATTTCGCATTACGACATTAAAACGTCTTAAAGTAATTTTGAGGCTACAAGCCTCGAGTGAGAATTCTTTATATCCTTTTCAACCCGTGTCTGTCTCGAATCTGAAGATCTGAAAGGATAAATTTGGCGCCAGGCACATCCTCGGCAATTAGTAAATAGCAATTAATATAAATGGTTCAAACAAAATCGTGGGCGGACAAACCAACCAATAAGAAGCCTGCTTATTTCTGCAGAATTTCTTACAATATAAAAGGTCGCTCGTTTTAATGGTGTCACTCTCCGGTTCGTATCTCTTCAACTTTCCAAGTTAAACACGGGAGGCTTTACTTTTGGAGCGACTCCCGTATGATAAAGCGCGCTTCAGACGCCCGTACAGATCCATCATTCATCGCTAGTAAAATTGCATTGAGAATGGTGGTGACTATGTAGAAAAACTACATTCTAGGGCATAAACGGTTGCCTGATTTAATGGTAGCACTCTCCTGCTCGTAACTTTGAAACTTTTTGAATTAAGAAATAGGGGACTTTTGGAACGACCTCCATAACTAGTTTTTCCACACATTCTTTGAATTATTTTTGCTGTAATGCATTTAAATAAGTAAATCATTTATTTTTAAATGATTTAAATTGTTAAAAATATATAGATTAAATGAAATGTAAAAAAAAAATACTTGTTTCGTTTAGTTATTTATATTTTAACGTATTTTCACAGTAAAAAGAGACATAGAGAAACGTACCTAAGCAACCGTTGGAATTATTACTACCACATATAGTTATATACACACCTATAAGTTTAGGTTTGTTGTGTATTGATATTAATATTAAAAAAAACAACATTTTTTCTATTTATTTAAAAAGAAAATACAACTTTGTTATATATGGGTCGTAGAATCGCATTCGCTAGCAAAAGATCTAGTTAATTTGCATATTCTTTTAAACATTCATTTTAATTAATTCCCTATTATTATTATTATTATTATTATTATTATTATTATTATTATTATTATTTTGGTTTTCTTATAGGATGATCATCTTTAGTAAACTATTACGTGTAATTATATTGATGCCAATATTCTATATGATTTATACTTGCATAATATTTGCGTAAAAAAACTTATAGTAAATACAAACTTCTTTCTATATATAATGCATGTGTATATACATTTGTTTGAAAAAATTTGCCTACCAAACTCCTCTGTCAGTTTTTGGTCTACTGACATGAAACTTAATATATAGGGTGTTCAAACCTATGCGAAACTTTATATTTGGGTTTTAGCCAGGTAAAAATTCGTGCAAAAGTGTAAAAGAAAAAATAAAAAAAATGGAATTTGCCAGGTAATGATCGAACGACGGAATTACGAATATGCATACATAACGTAATAACTATTGGTTCATGCTTTAGTTTTTAACCTTGCAGCAAACATATCTTCATAGCTCAGGCATTAACGTAGAAAGGGAAAAGTAAATCGTAAGCTAAACGGTTTGGTTTCGATTCTCGGTTGTGGCGTACGGGCCATTTTTTTTTCTTTTTTAACTTTTTAAATCATGACTATATATTGGGTCTAATATGATATAATAATAAATACGAAATCTGCATGAATCCAAAAAATCATATTTAAGCGTATTTTACCACCAGGCTATGTCGGGCGGTCCGCAAGTATATATATATATATATATATATATATATATATATATATATATATATATATATATATGTGTGTGTGTGTGTGTGTGTGTGTGTTATATGTATATATATATATATATATATATATATATATATACATATATATAATTCTTTGTTAATATTTTTCAGAGATAAAGCAAGCAGTGAAGTATTAATGAATTTAATGCAAGAGTGCTCAATAGCGAAGTAGGGCAAGATATACTTCTAATTTGTTTTACATAAGCATTTATACGTCGCCGCGCATTCATGAACATGTTTCGGTCAACCAGTTACTAGGCACGTCTTCAGGTGATATTGGTTATAAAAAAGTTCAGTCAGTGATATATATCTAATACCTTAAATATATATAATATATCTGAAATATACAAAGAATAATAACCAGAAGAAGAAAAATAGAGAAAAGAAGAAGAAGAAGAAGAAGAAGAAGAAGAAGAAGAAACGGATAAAGAGAATAATATAAACTAATGACAGAAACAAGTAAAAATAAAAGAATAAGATTTATCAGACGTTAGGATTTACAAAGATAAAAATCACTTGGAATCTAACAAATAATTTTACAATATTGGAGAAATTAAAAGCAGGCTTTTAAGTATTACTTTAAAAAAAAACGCTATTTATATAAAGATTTTTTTTACCATAATGAATCTAAAATGAAAACAAAAAATAAAAAAATAAATGAAAATAACATGTGTCAAAAAAATTTGAAATTTAAACAAAAAATTTGGTAGAAAAATTTATTTGAAGATTTTTAAATAACGATTGTTTTATAAGGAATTAAATTGCTAATTATGATCTGAAATGTACCTAAATATTTTTAAAACAAAAAATTTGGGGAAAAATACTGAAAAGTAAATTCAAGAATTTTATAAATTTCAATCTTTATGTCTGAAACAATTTAGATTTTTAAAATTTGATTTTAAAAAATATCGTTATTTTCATGGCAAGTGCTTGTCTGAGCTCCAATCTATGGTCCCCCATCCCTGGCCTGACTTTCACGACAAACACTCGTCTATATGAAACCACTATCAATAATTTCCTTCATTCTTTATCTGTACCTAAACCTAAATGTATAATTCATGTACAAAGCTTCTTTCTTAGACCTGCACACCTGTAAAACTCTTCTCCGTTTTCCTGCTTTCCAACTGACTACGATATGGTCGTCTTCAAGTCCAACGTAAACAAGTTCTTGATGAGCCGTCCCCTTAAGTAATCCAATTTACCAAATTTACACTACTAACGATTACTATATTAACCCTTATCCTCGAGTGGCCTCCGAGACTTGATATAAAAAAACCTATAGCGTATTAAAATATTTAAATATATTAAGTTTGGGATTAATAAAAAAAATATTAAGTTTATTTAAAATATGTAAGGCTCAGTTATTTCTGCCAGAAAACGTAGTAAAATTGACTTGTAACTTACATTAGTAAAATTGACTTGTAACTTACATTCTTCTATAGGTTGAAGGTTCAATCCTCAGTGCAAGTGAAATTAAAAATGCAATCCAGTCATGACGAAATGAGAGCATGCTATTCCTGTGGATTAAATAAAGGGCACCATTCGGAATCCAATGCAGATCCCCGAGTTTCACAAAAAGATACACCGGAAAAGGGAAGAAGGTACATCGAAATCAAAATGTTATAAAAATAACACTGAAAATGAGATCAGCAGTCTGAATAACCCAAAAGAATACGAAAATTAATCCTCATCTAGAAAACCAGAAACATAATAGCGGGGGGGGGTCAGTTTTGCCCGGGCGTAAAATACGTTTAAATATGATATTTTAATTTGTCCAGATTTCGTATATATTATTATAGAGTCGTGATTTCAAAAGTAAAAAAAAAAAAGTATTTAGGTGCCATCAGCTAGAATCGAAACTGTAGCATTCAAAGCTGGTGACGTTACCACTGTACCAACGTGACACGTATATAAACCGATTAAAATTTAAAATAAACTAAGATGAAAGTACAAAATGTTTTACGACTTTTTAAATTTTGACCCATTTTTGACCCTTTAACAATAATTTTTGACCCTTTAACAACAATTTTTGACCCTTTAACAACAATTTTTGACCCTTTAACAACAATTTTTGACCCTTTAACAATAATTTTTGACCCTTTAACAACAATTTTTGACCCTTTAACAAGAATTTTTGACCAGCTGAAGACCCATAAAAGAACGGCCCGTAAAAAATCCAATCATTTGAGGCCCCTAGTGACGCTCTGCGACTTTTAGTTTAGTTAGAAAATATAGAGACAGATAGACAGACAGACCAACAGACAGACTGGCAGACAAGCCGACAGACAGACATATAGCCTTTTATATATTAGATTATGTAAACATGACCCTACCCAAAAGACAATAAACCGTATTTTATCTGAGGAATCTATTGGGAGTAATAGCAAAAAAGAAAAAAAAAAATGACCATGGAAGTCAATAACGAACTTATCTTATTTTAAGTGTCTATCAATTAAAACTTATCTATCTCGAAAAGGGAAATCATGGCGTGTGAATTATCGGTCATAACAACATCAAGGGGAGATAATTTAGTACAAACAGAAAACCGTAAAAGTAAATGAAACTGTTAATAAGATATTTATTAAAAAGATTGTAGGTAAAATAAAAGAAAAAATATAAAATATATTAGATGGGTGAATATAACAGCGAGTGTGTATGAAATTACTTTACCGCATTAGTTGAAATATGTATGCCTAAATCTCATATATAATACTCACTATGTTTGGCTGTCTTAATTTTTTCAAACTGAGTCTCCATCGCGATGGTCGTAGAGCGACGCGAAGCGGGTCAAATGATTGCATTTTTTGCCGTTTTTTTTTTCTGTTCTCATTAACCGATCAAATAGCTGCTAAAAGGTAAAAAAATGAAATACATTTGAAATTGACATGCGCAAGTCGACTTTAAATATCCTTTACGTTTGTTTACGTTAGCTATTTCATATCCAACTGATGATAGCTCAAACGGTAACGATTAAGACTGGAGCGCTATGTTTTGATTTCGATTCAATCTCATGGCACACACGTCTTATTTTTCTTACTATTGAAATCACTGGTACTTATTGGGTACAATATAATAATCAAAAGAGAATTGGTTCTATAATAATAAATACGAAATCTGTATGAATTAAAATATACCTGCTAGTACACACACACACACACACACACACACACACACATATATATATATATATATAGATAGATAGATAGATAGATAGATAGATAGATAGATGTCAGTCATTTATTTTTGTTCGCAATACTTTTTGAATAAATTCAATACGTAAGTGCATTTTTACCTAAATGCGAGTTGGAAATAATTTTAACGTTTTACCACTTTGGTACCCCCTTAGTGACATAGAGTTTAGATTTCAAATGTCAAAACAAAAGTCTAAAAAAAGTCTAAACCGCTACCACTATCCTATCTCGCTCGACAGCTGGGTATTGCGATTTTTATGTAGATGTTATTAATTTGTTTTTTGTTTTTATTTTTCGTGATATTTCTCGCTAGATTCAGCCACTCTGATGAGTCGTAGACGACGAAACACGTGTCAGTGAATAATTATTTTTCAAATAATATATATATATATATATATATATATATATATATATATATATATATATGACAAAAGGTCTACATTCCAAATTTCAAGATGTCGTCTTACCGGTTATTTCTTTAAATATGTTAAAATGTTGAATTCTTGACACCACCTGTTTCGTAGCGCAGAATCATTCATGTAATTATATGCCAGTTTGTTTTAATGTCTTTCGACCTTACTTATCAAGAATCAAAAATTGAACATTTTAACATGCTTAAAGAAATAAACCATAAGATGGTCACTATCCTGTAATTTGGAAGATAGACATTTTGTCATCTATTTATATATAATCCATAGTTACATCGAGCTTAATAAGTTAAAAGATATATATATTTGAATTGTGTGTATTTAGGATTACATTAAAACAAACGTTGTTAAAGACAACAGGAGAGCTTTCGTTTGATTAGACATTTTGATCGTTTTAGTGTGTAGATCAAAGGAATTAATATAATGCGTAGTTCGAAGTTAGCAGCGGTGTTGCTTTTCCTTATTCGAAGACATCGTTAGGAGGGCTGTGTGACTATTATTGCGAAGTGGGCTGGAAGATTTTTTTTAATATATAGTGGCAGCGATGAATGCGTGCGACCTGTGAGTAGCCAGTGTTTGAGAGAGAGGGGTGTCCAGTTCTGTGGCCAAGGCTGAGTCAGGTAAGGGGATGGTGGGGGTGGTTACTACAGGCATTTGAGTATGTTTTCGCTGGATTAGAATGTAATTTTATCAAGGGCAGATTTTTGCATTTTAATGCCTATAGCTTCCAGTATTTTTAATCTCTCGACGTTGGCTTCGTGGTGTATTATTTTTATGTTGCGGACAAGAATTTCTCTAACTTCGCGGGATGGGCAGTTATGCCTTTTTTATATAAATGTTGTAATATTACACTTGATTCTGTATTATGCATGGTAAGACGACATGACAGGGTAATCGTAGTGTAACCGACGTAACCAACGTAACTATTAGTTTTAGTGTTGTTATAGGAGCTACACTCTTCCAAGGAGCATTTAGACTTACAGATGACGTTGGTTCGTTCTAATGTTTTCTACTAGATTACAGGTTTAAAATTTTTATGAGTAAAACGTACAAAAACTTGAAAAGGAAGATAAACAGATTGTGGAAATTGAAAAAAAAAGTAGAAATCGTACTTGTTCTGATAGAAGTCCTGGATAATGTGACAAAGGGGGTTGACAAGTAGATTGATAAAATTGGAATCCATTAGAAATGTAGAAGTCTTTCAGAATACTGCTTTGTTGGGAGCCGCCAGAATCTTACGGAAAGTACAACAGGCCTGAAAAAGAGAAGGTGCTGATAGCCAATGACCATTATATAAAATCCGTCTATCAGTCTAAAATCGGCAATAACAACAGCCAGACACAAAATGTGACAACAACAACAATAATAATAATAATGAATAAGTAAATAAATAATAATGAGTATAATATATAATATTCAATACTAGGCAATATTATTACTGATATGATTTAAAGATAAAATCCACGGATGAAATATATTAAGAGGAAAAGTTATTAAAAGGGGTTATAAAAATAAGATCGTGTTTAAGATGCAATATAAAGATATATAAAGTATATAGTAAAAAAACATTATTTCAGAGTAAACGTGGGTGGGGCGAGGGGAAAAATTAACATATACATGCATATATATATATATATATATATATATATATATATATATATATATACAATATAATTATTTTATCAAAGAGTAAATCATTAACAAAGCAAAACTTATCAAGATAAGAAAAGCCCAACACTATTGAAAAGAGCAAACAATAATATGAAAGATGAGGAATAATAGTTATGATTAACTTTATTATGTAATCAGAAAGTTAAGGATAAAATTAAGAAAAACAAAACTCTTTGCGTCATGGCATTTCGAAGCTAACTGCGTCTCATCAGAATAGAAGAGCCAGAATTATACAAAAAGCAAATATAGAAAGATAATATTGCTGAATGACATTTAGATATAAAATGACAATGAAGGAATAGGATATTATTGTTTTGTATATTATCATATTCACCTTTCATTAAACATAACTATAGAATATCATTAGCAACCGAAACAGTCGCAGAAACTCAAAATGAAGCGAGCAACCAACAGAAGATATTATTGTTTGGAAAAAAAACAGCTTACCTTGCAGACATGTATATAATGAAGTCTATCAGATGTTTTAATTCGTGGAGTATTTCATTGCGGTCTACAGATAATGTCGGGTAATCAGGAGAGAATACGCACCGTTTCAGTGCCTACCTCTCAGCAGGGTTTTCATGTATCGGCTTCTCTCACTGATTTTATACAAGTGAACTTGTTTGTCTGTTTGGATCTCTGCGTGCGGAACGGTCTCTACCAAACCACTCTGCCACTTTTTAGTCTACAGACTTGAAACTTGAACGAATTCAATTTGATTTTAAGCCGGTAAAATAGCTGCTAAGATGTCAAAATTGAAAATTTGAAGATTGGCAGACGTCAGTCGATGCAGGTAATCCTATTAAGCATGTGCAAATATACATTTGTATGTTGGACTACGTTAATTTTTATAATTTTGATATGAATGCGTTTTTAGGTTATATAGTAGCGAATACCGCTATAAAGGTAAATTTTTTTTATTTCGATTCTAACTAATAGTACCCAAGTCATATTAAAAAAAAAACTTTTGAAATCACTACTATGTATTCAATATAATATGATAATCAACATAGAATAATTATTACGAAAAATGCATGAATTAAAATATATTTTACTGGTATTTTACGATCGCGCAACGCCAGACGGCCTGCTTGTCTGTATATATATATATATATATATATATATATATATATATATATATATATATATATATATATATATATATATATAAACAAGTTAAGAAGATAACGCGTAAAGTTACATAAAAACTAACTAACTACTACAGAAACTAAATAACTACTACAGAAAGAGGAATACATAACTACTATAGAAACTAAACAACGACTAGAGAAAGAGAAATAAGGAAGGCACCTCCTTAGGTAACACATTTCGAAGCTAAATGCTTCTCGCCAGAAGAGAAGAAAGCGCCGACAATTTATATATCTATAATATAAAGCTGAACGTCTGTGTCTGTGTGTCTTGTCACGAATTAACTCCTATATGGTTGACTATTATAGAAAACTGATCACATATAATGATAGAGGATGTATCGAGACACAGGAATCGGGATGTTTGATCTGGCATAATGATGATTCGTTAAAATTGTGGGGTCTTCGTACGCGCCTGGTCCACAAAGTATGGAAATAAAAAATTAAAAATGTAAAAAAACGTTTACAAGTGTTTTTGATATAGATGTACATAATAATACTTTGATAAGTATGTTTGAACTTAAATAGGGATGGTATAATAAAATTGTGGGGTCTGCGTTTGCGTCTGGCCTCCATAGAATGGAAATAGGCACAAACTTTAATAAAGACTTTTCATATCTATCTGCGTAAGTATACTTTGATAATTATGTTTCAGTTTGAAGAAATATGGTATAATAAAATTATGGGGTGTTCGTTCGCACCTGACCTCCATAAAATGTAAATATGTCACAAAGTTTAACAAGGTTTTTTAATATAGATCCACAGAATATTGTGATAAGTGTTTCAGTGTGAACAGGTATGGTATAATAAATTATGGGGTTTATTTATTTTATTTTTACTTTCATCATATTTTGCTTTGGTTTTGATACCCCCAAATTCGAAGCTATCTCTTTACAACCCTTCCTTTTCATAACCTATCATACTTTCATAAACCAGAGTCCATTTTCTGTTGGCTGTTTTTGGACCCAGTCAATGACAGGTACTTTTTCTAGTGTGTATATATATATATATATATATATATATATATATATATATATAGATAGATAGATAGATAGATAGATAGATAAATATATATATATATATATATAAAAATATATATATATATATATAGATAGATAGATAGATATAGGGACTGACACGTATTTGACTGAAAACGTCCAACTGAGATAACATTAATGACCAACGTTCAGATATTGTCATTTGATCCGTTATTTTGGAAAAAAGTTATCGTCATTAAAGACTGCGGAAACTATACTTAATTCTACATTGCTTTAATAATCACACTTTTAAACGATTACAAAGCCAAAGCATTTAACAAAGTTAAAATACGTATATAATAGCATACCTCTCTCACTCGCTCCTCTTCCCTCTTTTTTTATTTCTCTCTTTCTTTTTTACTCTCTCTTTCTTCTTCCTCCCATTTATTTTTAATTATTTGCATCATTCTGTTTCTCTTATTCTACATTTGTCCCACCATCTAAAAACGTCCATGTGCGGTGGAAAATGCGTGCATGGTGACCCACATCACCTGTACATGAATGATTCAGATGGTGTTAAGAATGGAGTAACTTAACAACATCGTCGGGGCATTATGGACATGCCTTATTGTTGTCTATTTTGTTTATGGAAATTGTTTCAGACAAGGCGTGAAGCCGCTTAATGTAACGAACTAACAAGAACAAAATATAATTATAGCAAATACAGGAGGTGCATTTTGAATCCAGCCGAAGCTACTACTCCAAAAAAACAAAACAAAAAAACAAAAAAAAACACCAAGATTAAAGTTAGAATGGGAAACAGTCAGCAGAAAGAGAGTCCTACAAGTTTGCTGTTCCTGGAAAGAAACTACTGGAATAGGAAGGTGTATTACAACGAGGTATTAAAAGAGAGAATTTATGGAGACCACTAGACCAACGAGTAAAACGAGCTGGAACAAAAGAAGCAGGGAATATATCAGACAAGTCTGAGGAACGTATGTCATAATAGTATTTTAAAAAATGATTGACTGGAACCAACAGCATAACATCTGTGAGATAGAAGTTGGAGAGAAAAAGAAAAGGGGGGATCTAATTAAATTGCAGGTACGTTTCTGCACCATGACAATAACTCTTTAATAGACCAAATATTTACCAGCACAAATGTAACAACAATACTCTATATACGGGGTTGTATGTCCTGAGTTTTATGACATTTGTGCGTTTTCTTTTATGTTAAAAATGAACATCGCATTTTACAGTTCAAAAGTGCTTCGCGTTATCTTCAAACCTTGGCTGAAGAGACATCAAGCGGGATTTGTTCAAAAAGTAAGCGATTATAAAAATCTATCCATCTCATCTATAGCCCTTGAGCCCCCTGGAGGAACATAGGCCATCTACAACTTTTTGTAGATGTTTTTGTAGCGAGGAGTTCTTTTTACAGGGTGAGGGTGCTGACCCCACGTCCAACCTTCCCAGAAGGTACATACAGCGCTTAGCCTTCCCAAATGGTCACCCATCTGGTACTGGCCAGGCTCAACTTGCTTAACTTCGGTGATCTGGCGAGAACCGGTGTGTTAACGTGATTGTGTCGTATTACAAAAATGCTGACAAAATATTTCCCGTGTTCACCTGACATCAAGCGACGAATGTTAACAAGGTCAAAGGTCATCAAATGTAGAAAGTAAATAAGACAATTATGAAATTGCAACGACGAAATATACGGTATGATATTTTTTTTTAATACTTTGTCCAGTGCTATAAAATTCTGGTGGCGATATGTATAGCAGTAGCAACTTTGCCACCGAAACTTTGTTATAACCTATGGTTGATAAGGACAGGATATCGCATGTAATATCACACGTTATATGTTAAACAATTGTGCATTGACAAATATGACAAGGAATGGACAAAACGTTGAGAAATGGCTAAGCTTTGAATCGATTTTGAAATGAATTCGTGATTTTTCATGCTCCTGTGAAAAACTTTTAGCATCAAATTTTCTTTGAGTCTTCCTGCATCATTTATGCTTAGACCTAAGGATTCCTACGGCACCAGATGCCGGCTGAAACCCGATCAAATGTTCAAGTATTTTTTCGCATCTACTTGCCAAATGTCTAGATGACACTTCTCAGAGAGTTCACAGTGAAAAGATGTCATGCGAATGGGCATGTTTTGTTTCCTTAGGGCTTCTTTGTCTGATCACCACGTTCTTTGAAATTGCGAATGTTTTATTGTACCTTTCTCGGTTTCGAAAAAGTTAAAAATGTACATGAATATCTCACAATAAATTTATCAATGTCTTGGATAAAATGCATAACCCGACAAGCTACTAAGTCTCATCTCTTTACAGTAGAGATCCATAGGTGCAAGAAAGCCTTTTACTCCAATAGTTTCTTCCCCAGAACTGCAGATCTTTGGAACTCCCTTCCGGGATTCTGCTTTCCCAACTGTACTGATATGCAGAAGTTCAAGTGTAATGTGAACAAACATCTTTCTACTCATCTCCCTTCATAATGCCCCTGCTAATAAAGTCCCTGATAGTAGCCTCCTGCTTCAAAGTGTCACTGTGCCTTGTTTGGGGTGAAAATTGAATTAAAAAAAAAATAACATAAAAGAAAAAACATTTACAAGTTTGTCAAATTAAAAAAGAAATTATATCTATATTTAAAAATACCCCCACCCTCAATGATAATCTACTTTTTGGGGCAATATTTATGAACTCACTGAAAACAAAATTATTTTAGAATTTAGGACGGAGTGTTAGTATCCCATATAAATTTAGGGCAATTATTGAATAAATATCGATATAGCTACTCCTCCCCCAAAATTATATTTAAAAAAATATCTTAAAATATTAAGGGTTACTTTAAAACCAAATGAAATTGATTTTCATAAGTTATGAACATGCTTCGTACTACTGCTCCTATTTACGTGCCTCCTCTAGAGGATAAAGTTAGACACAAGGTCGTTTTTGTAATGTGCGTATTATCCAGCTTCAAAAGAGAACTCTGAGTCCGAACAACAATAAAAATTGCCTCAGTCTAGAAAAATTTCTCCTTCATTGAACGAGGAGAGAATAGGTGAAGTGTAGCAACAGAACAGATCGATGCTTCCGTTCAGTCTCGAAAGACAAGAGATACCCCTGTAGGGGCAGTTGATCGTGTATTTGTGAGGCAAGGATCACACAATCCTTAACCACACCTCTCCTGAATCGACACTGTTTGGATCCAGTGACAAGGAGAAGAC
>NC_136507.1:64831237-64861237 GCF_053919585.1 Euprymna scolopes
ATCTTCTTGATGTTGTACAGCATTAAAAAATGTAGAATCGTGTCGACCGTGCTGAAATAATAATGTTATTATTTTAGAAACCCATTCTAAATAAACATGCGGAGGGGGACGGTTTTTCTGTAACTAATCTGTACTTTCACCTAATAATTTAAGATAAAATTGAATTTGACTTATTATTATTGAAAAAAAAGAAAATAGTACGATCCGTAAAAAACTGCATACGTATTGAAAACGCTTTTCCCCATTTCGGAGCAAATGTAAATGAAAACGTTTGAAAATCCATGCATCAGTTTTACAGCACAGATAAACCATGATACTGGACTTCCACCATTTAAAACTACTTCAAATTAAACGCTACTTGTATTATTTTGATTATAAAGACTTCCACTCTCATCACGACGTTTTGGTTGATGTAACCTCCGACTTGCTTTAGGTGTATATTTTTTTACTAGTGCACCAGTGCACCACCTTCTAGTCGATCTTGGCAATCTTTGTCAAACTCGGGAATCTGTACGGAATTTTGAACCGAACATTATATATATATATATATATATATATATATATATATATATATATATATATATATATATATATATATATATATATAATCTGAAGTTATTGTTTCCAGAAGTTAAGTAACCAATGAAGTTTAACGAGGTTAATACAAGAGTGCTCAATACCGAAGTAGAGCAAGGTATACTCTTTATTTGTTCTTTTCCATAAGTAGTACTATGTTGCTACACAGTCCTAAGCATGTTTCGGTCAGCTACTTACCAGTAACTAGAGACCCATTCATGCAATACAGCTTATACGAAAGCAAGCTGTATCGCCTGAAGAGGTCTCTAGTTAATACTAACTAGCTGACCGCAACATGGGCATGACTGTGTAGCAACATATTGCTGTTATGTAAAAACAAATAAAGTATATATATATATATATATATATATATATATATATATATATATATATATATATATATATATATATATTTTTAATAAGTAGCATGTATTTTGATTATTTGTGGTATTTAATTTTGGGATTTGTATTACTGTACACATCGATTCGAAAAAGTTGTCAAAAAACAAATATATAACAAATAAATGTTATCAAAGGCAAGATAAGTTACTTTTCTACCTAACTGGATAATTTTTTAGTGTTTTTTTATTTTATTTTATGTAACATGTTTATTCAGCTCGAAAAACATACAGTGTTTACCGATGTATTCGAGATTTGCAAATGGCGGGGCGGGGCGGGGCACTCTCTGGTAAACACGGTAAGCTTAGGAAAATGACTTAAAACTAAAAAAAAAATTACAAAAATATTTTTAGAAACTCGCTCAATATATGTTACCATGACATAGGCTTACATATATTCGGTGGGTTTTTTACAGTATTTTGTGAATTTTCTTTAGTTTTAACTTGTTTTCCCAAGCTTAGTGTGTTTACCAGAGAGTGTCCCGCCATTTGCAATTTTCATATACATCGGTAAACATTGTATGTTTTTCGAGCTGATAAACATGTTACATTAAATAAAAACTTTTTAAAAAATTATCCAGTTAGGTAGAAAAGTAACTTATCTTGCCTTTGATAACATTTGTTTGTTATATATTTGTTTTTTTTGATAAATTTTTCGAATCTATGTGTACAGTAATACAAACCCGAGTTTTGCTTTAGAAAGAAATTGGAGTGTTCGAATCGTAACAAGGAAGATAATCATCTTTTTGGAAAACTTTGAAAATCTTGGGCCAATTTGGCAAAACTCAAAGTCTTCGAAAACTGTTTTTATTAATAAGCAATTCTCTACATTATGATATTTCATAATTTTTGGATATGTTCATTACTGTGACATGCCAATTCTGTAGAAAAAAAGTTATTTTGCTCATGTTATCATTTGTGGCCAATTTTGGTTCCTAAAAAAATATTTAATAAAAACTCTAAACCTTTAAAATGCATGTAAATACCGGAGAAAAAAATTGTAAAAATACCTGGCAGATATACCCGGTGAACCAAATGCAAGAGAGATACAAATAATTGCGCGTAAAGGGACAGTTAGATTTTTAAACAAGATTTTTCTTGGTTGGATTCAATAAAATAGCGAGTGAATGTCTGGTATCCAGTAGGATGCCTCTGCCTCATCCGTAGCAAAAACAAAAAGATAAAAAAAGAAAAAGAAAAAGCGAAACAGTTTTCTCTGCGTTACTAACTAAACAAAGATGACCAATTTGCTCAGAATCGGTATGTACGCAAGCTTTAAAGACTTACAACTTCTAAAAAATACTTTTTGCTAATAGATTATAAATGAGTAGATAGATCAAACGGCTCTCCTGCAGTTTAGATAAACCAAAATATGAGAAAAAATTCTGGGACATATTTGGGGATACACCGCCTGTAAGACTGTCATTTGATAGGCTATTGAAATTGACGTCATTATTGTAACTGAATTAAAAAAATATTGTTAAAGAATTTATTTTTTGTTTAATTATTAATTAAAAAACATAATTTTGTTCAATCTACATTTGTTGAGGTTTGTGTGATGAAGAAGGAAATCGAGTAAAGCATTCCATCGTATATTTTGCATCCGAGAACAATATCATTTGTAATTATGTTTATTTGTTCGTTTCTGTATTTAATAAAAATCATTTAATAAAAATTTCTGTATTTAATAAAAATCATAAAAAAATCCTTTATTTAATAAAAATCATCAAAAAATTCTGTATTTAATAAAAATCTTTAAAACAATTTTATATTAAAAAAAAAATCATTTAATAAAAAAAATCTGTATTTAATAAAAATCATAGAAAATTCTGTATTAAATAAAATCATAAAATAAAAAAAAATTGTATTTAATAAAAAATCATTTAATAAAAAATCTGTATTTAATAAAAATCATAAAAATATTCTGTATTAAATAAAAATCATTTAATAAAAAAATCTCCATTTAATAAAAATCATAAAAACTTTTTATATTTAATAAAAATCATAAGAAAATTCTATATTTAGCAAAAATCATTTAATAAAAAATTCTGTATTTAAAAAAATTCTATATTTAATTAAAATCATAAAAAAATTCTATATTTAATAAAAATCATAAAAACATGCTGTATTAAATAAAAATCATTTAATAAAAAAAAATCTCTATTTAATAAAAATTATTTAATAATAATTTTTTTTATTTAAGAAAAATCATTTTATAAAAATATTTTGTTTTCTAATATTTTTTCAATTTAATTTTATTACGTTAATTTCAAAATTTTTCCATTTTAATTTTAAAATTCTTTTGCAATAACTACGTCAATTCCAATAGCCAATCAAATTACATTCTTACAAGCGGTGTACCGTAAACTATGTTCCCATATACTTCTCATATTTTGGTTTATCTACACGGCAAGAGCCGATCAAACTATATTTGTATTTACTAGTTCCCAACAGTAATTATTAAAAAAAAATAATTAGGTTCTCAAGAAAGTCGAAGGTTACACCGGCTGAAACATGAGTATTATTTCCGAATAATCCAATTTTTCTGAATTAAAGAAAACAAGACTATTTGCCGTTAAATTCTTTACGAAATGCATTTTTCACAAAACGATAATTTGTAAGATTTTTTTTTCGAAAATTTCCAATATTCACTAAAAATTGATCGAACTTGATTTAGAGATCGATGTTTATTTTAAGATAAAAAAAAATGGACACCATTTAAATTTGTCCCTCCGCTTCGTCCTCTCGGTTTAATATTGCAAGATTGAACGACCAGAGTATCCGGCATATTCCGGCTTCGAGGAATATGCCAGATTGCCGTATTATTTTGTCAACAAACCATTGGCGATATTTTAAGTAGAATAATCCGTAGAGCAAATGTGGTATTATGGTAATTGCTAAGGTAATGGACACATTGTGAAAGAATAACACGGACAGTTGTTAAGCGAATGTGTTAAATTGCATCTTATTAAGAATAGGATGGACGGAGAATAATGACCACCCTGAAGAGTCAAGATGAGAACACTAGTTCGAATAATCTAGATAATCGATATTTATTGAAATAAAACATGCAAAAACGATCACTAAAACAAAATTCATCGAAAGAAAAACCACCATATTGCATTTCACTTTCTTAGGCACGTCAGCCAATTTTTTTTTTTTTTTTTTTTTTTGTTAATAGACGAAAAAATGAACGAATTACTTGTTAACATAATCATATTTCGCATGTGTGTGTGTGCGTCGGCACAAACCCTATTCGGGTTTAATCGGCTTCCTCTGAAGGAGGAAGTTTCATGAGAGTATGAAATTCACAAGCGGTCTCCCGTCGCATGTATATCCCTGTCAGGGGAGATAACGACGTTAGGTTTTTGCAATTCTTGCAGGGAGGTATCGAGATCCTCCTATATACAGCACCTGGAATTTCCACATTGGTCACCCATTTTAGTAATGACCAGGCTCAACGTTGCTTAACTTCGATCTTCATTAAGACGTGCATCTAGGAGAAAAGAAAAAAAAAACTCAGCTGTAATATTTAATCGGGCGAATAGAAAGCTCTTTCTAGTTTTAAAACTGTTAACAAATCATAAAATACTGTACGTTTTGTAAACTATTTACATCTTATAATAAAACATTGTCGTAATAAACAATACGTTTTATTTGTAACACATGTTGGTTTAATTTAAAATATAGCCGTATAAATTGGTGTTTGTGCAGATAAGTGATGTTCTAAACCAACGCATTTCAGGTGAAAACATTACCATTTACTTGTGTCTCATGTCAAACATAGAATAAATTCCAAGAATGACGGAAAACGATACAGTACCTATTTACTATGCCTCCCCACGGGACAGAGTTAGACACCAGGGTCGTTTTTTAACGTGGAGAAAAGGTACAAAGATAAAAATTGTCTCAGTCGTGAAGGATTTCTCCTCCACCGAAAGAGAACAAGAAAATGAAGTGCAGCATCTGAAGAACAAATACTACACTTTGATCTTGTTTATATATTTTATTGCTTTTTAAAATTTTGTAAATACAAAAAAAAAACAAAAACAAAAGATTATCAAACAACAAAATTAGGCACAAGGCCCTACAAGAAATTGGGTAGGGGAAAGGTTCAGGGTCTTTGTGACTAAAGTGATTAAAAAGTAATAAATGTAGACTTTGGAGTCTTACTCTTGACTGGCAACATTTACCAAAATACCTCATTCACTCTATGGATCTTAAACTAACTGAAGGCCAAGTACAGTAGTTGTGCTACATTTTGAATAAAACATCACCCACAATTACGTTCTGGCATTTTGTATTTTAAAATCGCGGAATTACAAATACTTCGTCGAAATGATCGAATGCAGTTACATCCCCTGTATCTGAAGAACTCTTCAATATGCAGTAAAACTCTATAAATAAATAAACTTGATAAATTTTAGTTTTACTTGTAATCATTTTTCCACTGGATCATATGTAATAGTTTTTGGAATTTGTACTAATTTAACTTTTAAAATCACAAAACATATCATTAAAAATAAAATAAAGATACTTGTTAAGATAAACATGACAGATCGTATTTATTTTTTAAAATATGTCGGTTTAAACAAAAACAATATTACGCACTTACTTACCATGTCGAAAATAGTAATATATAAAAAATTACAAAAAATAATAGAGTAAAAAGTTATTGATAGGTAAAAGTAATTTTTATTGCAAGTTGGTAAAATTGCCATTTTCTTAGATGTTATATGAAGTAGATAATAACGAGTTCACACACAGGGGACATAACTCGGAACGCAAATTTTAGATTACACCAATATTTGTAGCCTATAGAGATAGACCCCCCTTTTTTTTTTACTAAAAACATAATAGCAGTTTTTCTACTTGATGAATTTTCGTAATTTTTGGATATATTACTATTTTCAACATGATAATTAATATAATGTTGATAATAGTGATTTTGCTTAAAACGACATATTTAAAAAATTGATCCGTCGACTTAAGATAAAGTCGACAGATCAATTTAACAATTTTAACAAAATTCAATAAGCATAAAAAGCATAGTTTTAAAAAATGACGAAACACAAATGAAAGTAAAAAAAAAAAACTAAAAAAAACAGGTAATAAAACTGAAAGTATATATATATATATATATATATATATATATATATATATATATATATATATATATATATATATATATATATATATATATATATATATATATATATATATATATATATATATATATATATATATATATATATATATATATTCCGACCAACGCCTGGTACGGTACAGTAAGTATTTCATAATTTAGAAAAGTAGAATGAAACTACTTTACTTTCGACGCTCAACCATCGTAGAATTCTCATTCTCTCTCTCTCTCTCTCTCTCTCTCTCTCTCTCTCTCTCTCTCTCTCTCTCCAAGCCCACCGAGAATGTTTTCAATTAATACTGGCTTACCATTATTTAGCCGGATGTACACTCCTCTCTGTGAATGCGTGTGTGTAGGTGGTCATGATGGTGGAGGAGGACAACTCCTCCTCCCTCCCACCTTGCCCTCTAGTAAGAAGGTCCTCAAATCCCTTCCAACCCAACCGGAAACACGTCATAAACACGGTGTTTGTATATTTCTAACATTATCAACAATTTTTTTTTCGTTCAATCGTATCATAAAGCCAGTTGAAATATCTCAGATATTTCGCTCGATTTTCACATATTTTCTTGTGTGTGTGTGTGTGTGTGTGTGTTTTTTTATTTCATAAATGTAAATGTCTATAATTTCGAAAATAAAATGTAACACCAATACTGAAGTTATCTATGTATTTGGCTCTCTGATTTACCTGCTTCCTCACGAGGGCTGGAAGCGGCGGAAGGTTGAGATACATGTTCTCATTTTGAACATTTCCAGGAATGATCGGACCGATAAAATTTCAGTAAGAAATCGTTAGTTCGAGAACTCTGTGCAATAGTTTTTATTTTTTTACTGATGAGGTACAAGTTAGTGGTTAGATCATCGAAGTTAAACAACGATAAGTTTGACTAGTACCAGATGGGTGACCATTTGGGAAGACTAGGCACTGTATGCATTGAGCCAGAACGCAAAACTTTCCAGGTTAGTATCTAGGGGCGCGTTTAAAAAAAATCACTGGTAGATTTGCACCCTCAGTCGGCGTTAAGACATGCATCTATGAGAAAAGAAAAAAGAGACTCAGACGTAAAAACTGGCTGCTCCGTCCATGACAGTCAACTGCACCGAATGAGTTTAACAGCTTGTTCTCTTTCAGTGGAGGAGAAATCCTTCACGACTGAGACAATTTTTATTTTTGTACCTTTTCTCCACGTTAAAAAACGACCCTGGTGTCTAACTCTGTCCCGTGGGGAGGCATAGTAAATAGGTACACTAAGACTTCACATATATAAATAAATAATCTGCACGTGGATTTCGGACCACTTAGTCGTTGTGAGAACCTCATACATTGAAATCGACAGGAAAGTTCATTTCTCTCTCTCTCTCTCTCTCTCTCTCTCTCTCTATATATATATATATATATATATATATATATATATATATATATATATATATATATATATATATATATATATACACACTATTTTCCCAATGAATATTTACTATGTTTTATACCTGCAGACCCTAGTGTTTAATGATTACACAATCACCCGTGTAAGAAGTTAAGAAGTTCCTACCAAGGCACAAAGCTACTCATGACTATCAAGACTAGCGTCTTATCTTAAAGATAAGGGAATTGAAGAAAAGTAAGTACCTACAAATGCCATGCGGGCAGGGATTCACAATAAATAGTCGGAGGGTATTCAACGACCGGAAGTGGAAATATTGCATTTGTGCTATTTTGGCCGAATTTTTCTTTATTAATTATTTGTAATATATATATATATATATATATATATATATATATGAACAAATGATTAATAAAACATGTTAAAAGACATCTTGAAAAAGAGTTAAAAACATGTTTAATTTTAAAAAAAGAAGCACAAGATAAGTGGATATATTAAAATTTTGGTTGAAAAATTTTAATAAGATTATATATATATATATATATATATATATATATATATATATATATATATATAATCTTATTAATATTTTTCAACCAAAATTTTAATATATTAAAATTCCAGTAATGTTCGTACACCAATAAAATCCAAGTCAAAATTAATTGACTCGATTATTTAAGCTTTATGCTTATCACTTTCCATAATCGTGCGTGCACATAATATTTCCGCAAAAATGAAGACAACAACATATAAAATGAGAGCATATGTATGTATAGAGTGTATTTTCTTATGTTTTGAAATTGTTTTATAACCATTGGGAAAATTTTAAATATCATATCATTTAAAAAATATTCCAAAACAGCTACTCTTCAGACGACAAAATACACTATTCATACATATGAATACACTCATAATCACTATTTTAAGAGAAGAAGCAGTTGCCCCCCTCTCCTATATTTATTTTTTTATTTTTTCGATAGCCTTCGAATTTAGTAATCGCCCCATTTTCGTATTTCTACTTTTTAAATGATATTTCAACCAATTACCTATTTTAATATTAATTTCGACTTTTGTATGCTATTTTATTTAATAATTGTTTTTCTTCCCACACTTATAATTTAAGTGCTGTATTTCCTAAGTACTAATCTACATCTTCAAGTTCTAATTTAAATTTAGATGTTCCACGATTTCTTCCTCAACCCCATATAGTTTCGTGTAAACTTTATTCACATATTGCCATCTACTAATTAATTTTGCTAAACATGTTATTTCTTAAGAAGTAACTGTAAGTAAATGGTTACTTTAAACAGTATTAATTAAAATTCATCTTCATCCCATACTGGTTATATCAATAGTTTAAATTTAACATTTATTTTTTAATTCTTATTTAAGTATTTTATTGAATTTTTCTTTTCTTCCTCTCCATTATCATTCGTAATTAATATCTTTACGTTCTAAAGAAAATAGCTCTATTTAGTCAATTTTTATCGAAATTCCATGCATTCATATTTTGGTATTTAGACTTTAGTATTTATTAATCACCTTTGTTTAATTTTAAACTTAAAATTCTAACATTATCTTCTTTATAATAATCTTAGTTTAATTTCTCACTTAGTTTTCTTCAACTTTATATTTTGATTAAGTTTATTTGATCTAACCTATCCTGTTTGTCCCCATATCTTGCAGTTACTTAATGTTAGATTCATACTTGTATTATTGAAATTACTTGAGTGATACTTTATTACTCATAACGATTACTAAAATTAAAATTACTTCTATTGCCCCTACTTAATCATTTTTGGTTTAGTTTGGTTTTGTTTAGTTGATGATCTAGTAATTTATTTATTTATTGCACTATATTTAAATGTTAGTATAAAATTCAACATTCTCTTTTCACACTTATATTTACCTCTCAACACATTCTGTAAACTTTTAGTTTTAAGAATTTATGTTAATCAGGTTTGAAGCATGATAACTGGAATTTATTTCTATGAAGACAGATTTGTACAACATCTAACTTTTTGTTTAAAATTTTCCCTTTAGAATTCACTATGTGGTATGCTTCAAATAAAAATAGATTACATCTTTTTGATTTACTCGGTTTATACTATCTAGATTTATCTACTATTGACCATTTTAATTAAAATTCATTTATATTCTTACGTAGTTACTTAACCCAATCACCTAATACAGTTATGTTCCTCTTCTTAATTTTAATAATTATTTTTTGTTCTATCCTTATTTCTATCATTATTCTTCATTTCGGTATCGTTCTTTAAAAAAAATCCACTTCCACAGGTATATATTTTATATGTTTACTATTATCCACCTTAACTTCACATTCGTATACAATTTTACTAAATCAAGCAACTGCCCTCCAATGAGAATTCGTTAGGTATTCTACGGTTTCATTTTCTCTTCGAATTTTGTTAACCGGATTCTTCTTATTAATTATTTTATTTAATCTGTTTTGTGGGGGGGGGGGAGTTCATATCAATTATTTAGTCAAACTCTTTAAGGATATTATTTTGTAAATGTTTACTGAAAGGTGGATTAAACCAGACTTGTTTTGGCGTCTATTTTTCTTATTCTTAATATTATTATTATTATTATTATTAAATGCTTCTTAATTTCATTGTTTTTATTCTTATTTTATACCCATTTTTATTCTTCCCGTTTCTTCTTCCTTTCATTACACTGCTATGATATTGTATAATATATTCTGACATTTTTATTATCCACCTGCTTTATGTATTTGATCTTACATGATATACTTGGATCATGATATCACTGATCTAATTAAAGCTTCATTATAATAATCCTTATTCTTATTGAATATATTCTCATTTTGTCATAACATGGATATTATTTTGATATATAGCTTCTTTTTTTTTCATACACTTAGGATGACTAGATTTATGATCTATAAAGAAAAATGTTTGGTTCGGTTTGTAATACGGTTTCATAAGTATTGTCGTTGAGTTATCTAAAAAAAATTCACTATTTTACAATTGCAGTCTAGTGTTATTTCTAACTTAAATTCATT
The DNA here is from genome assembly GCF_053919585.1 of Euprymna scolopes. Taxonomy (NCBI): domain Eukaryota; kingdom Metazoa; phylum Mollusca; class Cephalopoda; order Sepiida; family Sepiolidae; genus Euprymna; species Euprymna scolopes. The sequence goes on from NC_136507.1 coordinate 64,841,789, forward strand.
AAAAATAGTTTAATTTTCTTACTAGTTTTTTCTATAATTCGATCGGTCGAATAAATTTAAAAATAACACATCATCTCTACGTATCCCTCCATTTAATCTCGGTATTTTTTTTATACATCTGCTTTAGTATGTACAGACCTACCAGGTCAGTTTCCTGCACAGAGAGAGGTAGGTTCAACTGCTTTTTCTTTTTAAATAGAGATTACGAATGTATTTATGTATGTATAAACAGTGCATTTTACCGTCTAAAGAGTAGCTATTTTGTAATATATTTTAATGATATAATATTTAACATTGGTAATAAAACAATTGTAACACATAAGAAAATACGCAATGTGATGTTCTCATTTTATATGTTGTTGTCATAATTTTTGTGGAAATATTATATATATATATATATATATATATATATATATATATATATATATATATATATATATTAGTGTTCTTTTAATTCCACTCAGGTCGCTGATGATTTGAAGTGATTTTTAACGGCTTTTTTTATACTGAAAGGTCAATTTGCCTCAATGAAACCATAGTACATATATGAAATATGTCATATATAGTTTTAAAATAAAGAATCTGTATTTTAGTTCTCATATTTGCGATTAAGCAGTTTATTGCATTTGTTTACTGTTTTGGGGTGAAAGAATTCCAACAAAGTGCTCGATTACAAAGAAAAACTTTTTCATTATATGAGCTTAATATTTATTTAATAGTACAGAAGTTCAGAAAAACATTGGTACCGTCGGTTTCAAGCCGAACATAAAGGGGACCGGTTAACTGGTCCCCTTTATGTTGGGCTTGAAACCGACGGTACCAATGTTTTTCTGAACTGGTTCCCTTTATGTTGGGCTTGAAACCGACTGTACCAATGTTTTTCTGAACTTCTGTACTATATATATATATATATATATATATATATATATATATATATATATATATATATATATATATATATCCTTTATGCCTACAGACACTTTTGCTCTGTTTGCTAAGCCTCTAGCTCAAGGTCACCAAGCAATTGCCACTGGAGTGAAGGGAAATGAAGAACTATTAAACGGCGAATTCGGGCGAATACATTTGATAATCTATAGTGATCCTCCTCTGGTGCACTGTCACTTAAATCCCACTTTCCGACCCGAGTATCATACCTTCCTGTCGTGGTGGTGTTTGGGGGTGACAAATACCTCAGACGAATCAATATAATAGCCGATCACATGTCGCAAATAGCCGGAATAACCGACGAGTCCGATTCAGACGATTTTTATGTGTACTGGATGACGCACTTGTGTCACTTCGTGAAAAAGTTTGTAATAAGTACTTAATGCCATAATTAAAACTAACGGGACCCACCTGTGGAAATTCCACAGGAGACTCGTTCATATGTAATATACTGATGTTGGCATTCTGTAGATGTTCAGTGTAAATGGAGACGCTCTGATATTGTTGTAGCTTTTTTTTTGTTAAGACTGCAAAAGTATTTATCTAAGCTAGCACGAACGCCCAGCAAAGCCCGGTCATAAAGTACGCTTAAATATGATATTTTAATTCTTGCAGATTTCGTATATATTAGTATATAGTTACTGCTCTATCGATTTTTATATATTTTAAAGTTACGTTTTCAAAAATAAAAATATATCCATATGACTTGGGGGCATTAGCTTGAATCGAAACCGCAATAAAAACATGAAAAAAATGTATATATATATATATATATATATATATATAACTTGAGTTTCTTCAGTCATAATCGAAACCGAAACCAAAACTTATGAAGAAATGGAAGTACATAACATTTACACGACCCGAGCGTAAGCATGATACACAAAAGAACACACACGCTATCGCATTAATATATAGATAAAAATCACAGACTTTTTCCTCTCGTAAATTGTCTCATAACGACAGTCTCTAAGGTTTTCCTTGAACGTAAGGAATAACCAAAAGTCTCAGAGGGAAACATCTGGACTATAGGGAGGGTGAGGAACTATTTTGATGCCCATCTTGGTCAAATAGTCTGATCTTCTCTGAGCACCCTTGGGACAAACTTTGTGCAAATCTTCCGCATCTTCATTTCCTCGCTAATAATTTTACAGTTTCCACACTGACACCAAACTTTGCACTTTTTCTCGCTAAAGACACAAGATAGTCCTTATCCATGAAATTCTTTATTTGTCCAATCAACTATGGTGTTCTGACTGCCTTACTCTTACCACACCTCTCATCATTCCTGGTTCGTTCTTTTTACATTTAAACGACGAGAGTCATTGACACGCCCACAGAAAAGGACTTCCATGGGGCCTTCCAGAAGTTGTTGGAACGGCACAGCAAGTTCATTGCAGCCGGAGGAGATTACTTCGAAGGGGACTAGAGTTTCAATAAAGGTGCCCAGGCGAAAAATTTCTGGAAACTTATTTAAGGCACTTCGTAGTTTTCGTAAGGATTTAATTTATAGATAAAGAGGATGGGATTACTAGTCATATTTAATGATAAAAATAATCGTTTCCAGGTAAGTGAGGAAAAAATACTTTTTATTTACAAATTAAATTATCATCTACAGACCTACATGTGGATGATGGGTGATGGGGAGGCAAAAGTTACACCATTTTGAGGTAGGAATCGAAAGATTGTGCACGACGAATTGGTTTATTGAAAGTCGTTAGAATCTATTAATTTTATTTTTATTTCGGACTATTAATCTCATCTTTATTAGTTGTTGTTGTTGTTTTGTTTTTTTTAATCTTTTTATTGGTTCACAACGTTTCGGCCAACTTCCTCTGGCCTTCGTCAGGTGGTAACCGCGACGGATAGGAACTTCGAATCTCCTAACTGCATTCTCAGCCATCACTGCCATCCGTAGTTGTTGTCGTCTCACCACATTTTTGACCAATTACCTCTGGCACGCTTTGGGTGGGATTGAAACCGCTATCTTCAGACAATGTTCATCTGGAACCGTGGCGCAGTTGATAGAGACGTTGAATCTCTACGGTTCCAGATGAACATTGTCTGAAGATAGCGGTTTCAATCCCACCCAAAGCGTGCCAGAGGTAATTGGTCAAAAATGTGGTGAGACGACAACAACTACGGATGGCAGTGATGGCTGAGAATGCAGTTAGGAGATTCGAAGTTCCTATCCGTCGCGGTTATCACCTGACGAAGGCCAGAGGAAGTTGGCCGAAACGTTGTGAACCAATAAAAAGATTAAAAAACAAAAAAACAAAAAATAAACAACTAATAAAGATGAGACTAATAGTCCGAAATAAAAATAAAATTAACATATAATGCTCATCTCAAAATAAATTTCCAATTAAGGAATAATATATATATATATCGTTAGAATCTATTTGCTACAAAAATTTTTTTATCATAGAAAATGATTTCATTCAATGTGTTCTCTTTCTTTATGACTGCTTTCATACGATTTCTTAATCTTTCACTAGTGTTCCTCATGTATTCGAGAGACAACTTTTCCCATTCTTATTTAATACTAGCGAGGGGTACCCGGCGTTGCCCGGGTGTTTGTAGGTGGGTGTGAAAAAAAAAACCGAGGCCTTGACGCGCATAGTAAAATGTGAAAAAAAAAAACAGGTGCCCGTTTTTTACAAGTTACAAAAAAAAAAAACGAAAAATGGAAAATAGTAAAGTGTGAAAAAAAAAACAGGTGCGCGTTTTTGACGAGTTTTGATGTGACGACGATAGCTATTCAGCAGTTAGCATTTTATGCTGGACAGTTTTTAATGAGGTCAATAAATCGGTTTGTTTGTTTTTAAAAACCCGCTCCCTGTTTATTAGGGGGAGTGTCTCGTCTCGAAATGAAAGCTACCGTCTGATATGACGAAGTCGACATTGACCAAACGTTACTTAGACCAGTGGGTATTTATTTGCTCCCCCACCGAGAAAATTAGGCACAAGGCCGATTTTTATTGTGAGGAGTCAAGGGAGGGGGAAGGGAAAAAGGGGACCAGCTCCCGAGAGGAGGGAAATGGGAGCTGGTTAAAGGTCAAGCATGTGGGGTTGCCCCCACATCTGGTCTTTGCTAGTCATAGCTAGTCCTAGCTAGTCATAGCTTGCAGTATCTGTCGGAACATATACTACACTTTGATCTGGTCACCCGGGCCCCGGAGGGCGCGCAGGCCGGTCTGGCTTTCGGCCAGTGATTAGAGTCGAGTTTCGCTTTTTGTTTATACCGAAAACCGAATGTAACGCGTTCCGATCGGAACATGTCGAATAATTAACGTTTGAAAATCAATAAAATTAAATAGACAGGCGAGCTCCGTAGTTAACTCTGAGATATTACAATTTATAGATGATATAAAAAAATTTAAGAAGTTGTGAACCGAGCGACTGCTTCTCTGAAAGAAGCCCTTTGTAGACATACACAAAAAGCGAACATACATACACACATTTTCACTTTTATATATATAGATGTTACATAGTGTAGACATTGTTGTGTGATGTGGAGATTATGTTCTAAAGGGTCCGCAGAACGTTTAATTAAGATTTGGTTTGAAACGCGGCCATAAACATTATGACCCAAGATAGCTAAAGTTATATGTACAAAAATCTTGTATTTTCTAGCAGTTTGAGTTGGACCATCATCTTTTATCTTGCATACATAGTTACTATCTGAGTAGTTTGCCTCAAGCCACGGTTATAACCTGGTATCTCAGAGTCTTGTAGAGCAAGTACTAACGTTGCTATTTTATGCAGTTTTTTTTGTTTTAGAATCTTACAGATATTTTCTTTCAACCCGAAGCCACGACATCAAAAGTTATAACTTAAGCAGAATGTTTTCTTTTGAATGTACTCTTACTCTCAGCTGTCGATTTTGCGATGAATGCGTTATTTCTACGGTTCAGAACAGCATCGATAGTGACAATGAATAGCTTATTCAACGGAACAGACGGTTAGAATGCAGGACTTTATTGTTAACCATGTAATAATTTTATTTCACTTTTCCAATATGTTTTTTCCTTTATAACTGTTGTACATAAGTATTTTTGTTTCAGGTTTTAACTTCAAATCATATTTTACTGCGTTTTTGATTATCTTGCTGTCTACTTCAAGTTCAATTGTCACTTTTCTCATTATTTAGTTTTATCCTTTAGTACAAACGTCGTTCCAAAAAGTAAAATTTCCTATATTTTTCTTAGCTCAAAAAAAAAAAAAAATAGAAGAGCTACGAAGACGGCAGTTGTACCATTAAAACGAGAGCCCTTTTCTTTTTGTCAGACTTTATTTTTCTACATAGTCACAACCATTTTCAATGCACTTTTGCCGGCGATGAATGATAGTTGCGCATGGGTGTCCCGAGCGTGCTTTGTCATACGGAGGTCGTTACAAAAGTAAAGGCTCCTATTCTTTTTGGCTCGGAGTTAAAGAGTTACAAAGGCGGTAGTGGTACCATTGAAACGAGTGACCGTTTGTGCTCCAAAATTTATTTTTGTACATAGTCACCACCATTCTCAAATGCACTTTGTTAGAAGTTCAATGACTGCTTCTGAGACACGTCCATTACAGGGCTTGCTTTCTATGATTATCACACTGTCAATATCTGCAACAGAGAAAAATCTTCAGATGTTTATCTATTAGATTTTTACAAAAAAATGTATATTTTTAACATGCTGAACATCGTATTCGGGTAAAAGTATTTCCACAGCAGTGCTTCCTCACTTCCTCTATTTTTGGTGTTATGTAAAGATAGTTTTCCGTTTTAACCCATACTTTCGTATTTTTATTTTTTATTTATTCATTATTTATTTTTGTTTTAATTTTCCCTTTATTTTCCTATTTGTTTTTTCCAATTATCATATAATTTTATATAATTTTATTTCTATATTTATGCGTGTTTATTTTAATATTATTCTTTTTGCTTGGTGTTTGAATACGTATTATATTACCCGATGCAGGGGAGGTCACTTTCGTAGTATCATTTTTTATATCAAGGATTACCTCCCTTGCATTTTTTTCCTAATCTGCTCTAGTGCGTGAAATTAAATATCTGTTTCTGTGCAAACACCCGTGGATTACATCTAGTCTTTTGTTTAATAATTTTCCTTTTGATATTAGTATATAGTAAGATTCTAATAGGTTGCATCTTTTCGATTTGCTAGGTTTATATTTTCCCCCTTATCAATTATTGACCATCTTAATTTATATTCAGTTTTATTTTCCTTTAATTCCTTAATTCATAGTGCTAAAGTGGTTGAGTTTTTCTTTGTTTTTGTTATTAATATTGGTTCTGTTTCTATTTTCGTTATAGTAGTTGTGGTTGTCACTATTGTTATGATCCTTTCTACCGTTGTTTTCATTCACATTGTTGTTGTTTTCGTTATTTGTGGTATTCTTTTCTTTCTCAGTTTCATTTTTAAACGATGCTAGGTGATTACGATATATGTCCTTAAAGCAAGTTCCGGTGCTCCCCAGATATACTTTAGTTTCATACTTTGTTAAAACTTCACATTTGTATACTACGTTTGAAGTTAAGCAGTTCCCCCTCATTGGACATTCATTAGGGTCCCGGCAGTAATGTAAAAGCGTTATTCTTTTACATTGTTAGATTCATTTTCTGTCCTATCTCTGTTTTTCAAAAATTTATTTAATTTTGTGTTATTTGAACCAATTATGGTATTTGTTAAGTTAGCAGACGTTGAGAAGGATAGCTTAACAGTGTTTTTATTAATTATCTTACTTAGTTTACTATCTTGCGGGGATTTTTTTCTCATGGATAAACATCTGAATTTTCTTTTCTTCTAATGGATAAACATCTGAAGAAGTTGGTGGGGACAGCATATTTTTATGGAAACATAAATCGTAAAATTGCTAACTCATCAATGAAACAGCTGTAATGGAAAAATCCAGGAAATAAACGAAGGTTATAAAAAAGAAAACGTGAGTCTTTGAATTTTCAACAGAAATTTGCACTATATATATATATATATATATATATATATATATATATATATATATATCTCCGAAACAGCTACATCGTAAGCAGCTGATGATCTCTGTTTTCTACTTACAAAATTTTACTTAAGGTTTTCTCTTTTCATCCTTATGTAGTTAAATTTTGTTTTAAAATTGAAGACTTTTGCGAAATCGGCTTATGCAAATGCTAAGTCTATTTCTATTTAACAATTTTAGTTAAGCCCCCCCCCCTTTTTTCATCCATATATAAATGAATTCTCTTTGGTCATTAAAAACATTTTAGAAATCGGATTATGTAGGTGCTAAGTCTGCGATAGGTTAAAATTAATTTTTTTTTTCCTTCCGGGAATCTAAACTGCATTCTTTATTTTTATTTTTGCATTTTTTTTATTCAAAGCTTCTTTAGATTATATATATATATATATATATATATATATATATATATATATATATATATATATATATATATATATATATGTGTGTGTGTGTGTGTGTGTGTGTATACGGAACTTTTCACAAGTGTCAGCCGGAGCTCGGCGAATACTCGGCAGACGGCGGCAATCAGATTGGCTTTGGTATTGTGGGAGGCATTGTTGGTGATGTTCTCGACCCAACGAAGTAGTCCAGTAATTCAGGTTGGAGGAGGAGGAGGAGGAGGACCAGTAAGAGGAGGGTAAATGGTCCTAGTACTCTTTCTGAAGCCAAGTCTGGGTCTCTTTGGACTTGTGAGCCGGCATAGAGTCCTGCTACCACCTGAATGCACCAAGTGATCACCACACTCTTCAGCACATCCAGGTACACTTTGGTGTTGACTTTCAAGCCGACTTCGAAGATGTGAGATGGCATGATGTGGCTTTCACTTGAAACTACACCAAAGACCGTAATTGTGTCCGGAAACTTTGTTTTCATCAGCTTGGGCACGTCCTTGTTATCCGGATTTTTATTTTGAAGGTGCGGACAAGAGCCCTGTTGTCATAACTTGGATCGGTAGAGACTATGAATTGTACAGACATGATAGAAAGCTCCTATCGTTCTTGGGATCTGTACACAACTGGCCAACTAGTAGATGGTCCGCAACACAAAAAGAAAACCGGTTTTCATTAAAGGGGAATGGAACCATGTCGTCTTTTCTAGAGCGACAATTTTATCGTTTCACCCCGTATATATATATTGACATAATGATCTTAAAATAAAAATCATAAGAATAGAGTACATGATAATATTAACAATTTCATAGTTGAGAGACTGGGTTTAATTGGAAAGGCTCAAATGGAGACAGTCGATCTATATAATTATAAAACTCAAATGACCTTGTAACGAATGATGTAAACCACTTTCCGGTTTACGACATCCAGTTGCACATGCACGCATAAGCATTAACCCATAACAACGTAAACAAATAAACACAAATCGCTTCTTTTGCAAATTTTGACCTGCGCACTGAAATATTAACGTTATTATTTCGAAATTTTTATTTAACAGTGGGGATGTTTTTCAATTATTCTTTATTACAACTATACTGTCGCTATTTTCTTACAACTAAACAACTTTAACCCATTGACAAACATAAGAACAATTGTAGTAAAGCTACTACTACTACTACTACTACTACTACTCTCTATCCGTCACTTTTCCTTCCTTCCTCCTTTTTTATTTTTTGTTTACATTTCTAGATACAAAATAGTTGTGTGAGAACAGTGAATTTGTTGACACATTTACTAATCTGTTTCAATATTAGTTTTATTTTATTTTATTTATTTAAGTTTTATGTTTTTGCTTCCGGTTTTATTAATTATTATTATTTTTTCTTTTTAGATTTTAAGTTTCTATAACTTGGGTGAAGGATTCCAATATGGGTTTTTCATTCTTATATTTCTCATCGGTAGGTTCATGTGCGTTTTTGCTACTAAATGACTTTCGTCGGTGTTCGATTCGTAGGAAAATCATGTTTAATTTTCGATTTTTGAGCGATTATTCGGAAAAATAGGTAACTTTACACGAATAGGGAGGATTTTTTTTTTCATGTTTGAGTGATCCGTCCGTGATTTTTAATTTTAATATACTTTCATAGAAATGTTTCTGTTATGTCAAAAACAAAAAAAAAAACAAAAAAAAACCTATTTTCTTTACGTCACAAGTGTCACGCTCATACATGAATTCCATAGCTAATATAACATACTAACCCAATGGGTCACGGGTAGTATAATCAATTTTTAAAAATGGTTTATGTTCTATATTTGTACAAAACCACCATTTACCACCAGAGAAATTCATCGCAAAAGAACCGCAAATTTCATGATTATCTCCCCTTGCCTTGAATCGAACTCTTCGAAAAATGAAAACCAAAGAAACTTAAAACATATAAATGCTTTCAATAAAAGTACTTAGAAAAATCTAATTTATCGCGATTATTTAGAATGATTAACCGAAAAAATTGTGACAGAAACAAATAGTCCACAAATAAGTTTTTACAATGGCAATAAATGCTACTTTTTCAACCTAACTGAATGAGATTTGTTTATGTTTTTAAGTATTTCCAAGCACTTTGTTGGTGTAAAAAATATCGAGATTTTCCCGAAAAAAAAAACCAAAACAAAAAAACAAACGCTAGCCGCTAGATCCAAATTTTCCCCGCAAACGAAATCTCCAAATCTTGCGAGAAAACCGCTAAATTGGCAACACTGAAAATAAAATGTAAAAATGCCTTCATTTGTGTTTCGCTATTTTGAATGCTATGTCTATTTTTGGTATTTTACTCAAATATATATATATATATATATATATATATATATATATATATATATATATATATTATTAATTTTATATGTAGAATAAAATTAAAATAAAGAAATATCTTGATTTTAAATTATTATTATTACAATGCTGATTGATCGAATAAATCATAAATTGAAGCAAAATTATCATGAAATTATAACTAATTGATTTTTATGAAATTATAACTAATTGATTTTTATGAAATTATAACTAATTAATTTTTATGAAATTATAATTTATTAATTTTTATGAAATTATAACTAATTAATTTTTATGAAATTATAACTTATTAATTATTACGAAATTATAACTAATTAATTGTTAATGTGATGTTTTTAAATCTCCATTCACAAAATTTCCCTATGTAAAAAGCTTCCTAAATTTTAGATTTTTAATACGTGGAGTACCTGGTGCTATCAGACCAGGCTGTGTAAAGATAGTGTCTTCCTGACCTAAAATGCACTAAACATTAAAGTAATTTTTTCCTTTTCTTTTTTCTGCCAAACTCAATCATGTTGTGCAAAGTCAAAAATAAAAACAATTTTCCTCTACAAGGTAATCAAACCAAATTCCACGAATACATATTTGAAGATGAACTTCAAGCATGGAAACCGTTTTCAAAATTACTGGATTCAGCATTAAATAAAATAAACGGAAAAGGGTTGATATGTCGTAAACAAAACAATCAAGCCAAACAAATACGTGATCAAATAATTTATTATTTTATCGGGAGATCCTATTTATTAAAATGGAGGATAGAAGGTGATAAAATGCCACGAACATTAAATGATTATATGGAGACGTTAATTTAATGTTCGTAGTATGTTTTGACCTTCTATCATTGTTTTCAATAAATAGGATCTCCTGATAACTGAAGACTCTTTGTGAAAAAGAAAGAAAAAAAACCATAAATAATGTCGCTTTGGGGCCGTACGTGAAACTAAAATATAACTTCTTCGTCTTCTGGCTAGGGTCCAAACGTAGTTCTATCTAAGAGTTTTAAAGCCGGTCCGACTTTTGACAGTTTAAGTGCTTCCAAATTTCTTTGAATTTTGAAATCTTGCTAAAAATTCATTCTTGGGGTTTGTATTACTGTACACATAGATTCGAAAAAGTTGTCAAAAAACAAATATATAACAAATAAATATTATCAAAGGCAAGATAAGTTACTTTTCTACCAAACTGGATACATTTTTTTGTTTTTATTCAATGTAACATGTTTATTCAGCTCGAAAAACATACAGTGTTTACCGATGTATTGGAAAATTCAAAATGGCGCCCGAAATTCTCTTTAACATGGTAAGTTTGGGAAAAGGTGTTATAAATAATAAACTAGATAAAATACTATTTAAAAAACACCGAATATATGTCAACTTATGTCACGGTAACATATAATGAGCGAATTTCTAACAGTATTTTGTCTAGTTTATTATTTCACTGTTTAATAATGGTCATGCATTATTCGGCTCGCTAAAAAAAAAAATGTTAATTTATTTATCAAAGATTTTAAAATGGCTTTTTTCGTATAAATATATAAAAAAAATGTTTGTTTTGCTTAACTTAAATTAATTATTTTACTTAACATATTCACTGAATTTCACACTTCAAAACTCAAAAGCGGAATAATTAAACACAATCGAATTTCTGATATTCAGACGGCAAAATAAGGTATGCAAACAAGTGTGTTTTTAATCTATAATCCTGTCCCTTACAACAAGACAATATGTTTTGTTCAGTTTCAAATGATTATTTTAAGCATATTTGGAACCCCCTCAAAACAAGGGGGGTTTTTTAAGCAAAAAAAAAAAAAATATATATATTTATATATAAATATCGTTTATGAAAAATAAGTACACTGTTATAAAGTTCATTCTTCTCTTAATAATCGCTGAAAATTTCGTATTGATTGGATAATTACCTAACTTTTGGTAGATTTTTTAAAAAGACGGTCCGTCAAAGAGTACTTACCTGCCCCCCTAGTTTTGGCGATACCTATCGTAGTATCTTTTCAACTTCTATCCTTCTTTTTTAATAAATAGGATCTCCTGATAACTGAAGACTCCGTGTGGAAAAAAAATGATGTCGCTTTGGGGCCGTGCGTGAAACTAAAATATAACTTCTTCGTCTTCTGTCTTGGATTTAAAGTAATATCTCTTCTATCTAAAAATGGTATAATGATATCGTGAGGTTTCCGTTCGCGCCGGGCGTCCATACAATGGAAATATGTTACAGACTCCTATAAGGATATTGGAGATAATCCGTAATAATCAGATATATTTTAACACGATAAATACTTTAACACTTTTAACAAAAGGGCTACAATAATATCGCAGGGTCTCCATTCACGATGATCGTCCAGAGAATGCCCAGCAGCAATATATCAAATTTGAGAGATACCGCTGTGGAGCATCCACAGGTTCCGTATATAATAATGATGATAATAATAATAATAATAATAATAATAATAATTGATTTTTCATGAACGTGTTAATATTGATCTGTATACCCGTTACCATGTCTTTACAACCTTAAACTGAGCATTTTTGACAGAATATTAGCTCTTTCCATTTCTTGGAGATTATTTTAACGACATGATTTTGTTTTTGTGGTGCTCCAGTTTCCTCCGTGTAATTTTGAAGGTGACTGATTCAGGTGCTTCGATTAAAACTTCTATAGGAGTTTGAATAATTCGCATTAGAGACAACGTCGTTAATTTTGTACGTATTTTCTCTGCTGTTAGCAACAATTATGTGTTGACGTCTTTTTTAAACGATACTATAAATTCGTATCTTAAAACCTTGCAACATTTGTTTTTTTATTAGGAAGTCACTAATTATCAAGACCCAAAGCTCACTCGAGGATAAGAGTTAATGAATGTCAGGTGACCGGTGAAAAAACATGGCGGAAATTAGACAAAACTTAGTATTATTTGGATTCATCGGACTACTGTTCTAATCTGGAGTGTCATTTTCACAACGTCTCGGTCGATGTAACCTCCGACCTTCTTCAGGTGCATCTCGTCGAACTTGGGAATGTTTGTGTCGAACTCGGGAATTTGGACAGAATTTCGAGCGGAACCCTTTATTTACTTGACGGGGGGTAGCATGCTCTTGTTCCGTCAGCCATAACTGGATAGAGGTCCTAAGTAATTCGCAATTGTATTTTTTCGGTCACCCACACTGAGGATTGAACCATCAACATTCAGGAGAATATCACTTTTTACAATTGAGTTTTTTTCCAAGTACTCTAACCACTGCGTCATGAGCACGTGAAATAAATAAGGGGTCTCGGCTAAAATTTCGTCCAAATTCCCGAGTTTGGCAAGATACGGAGGTTACATCGACCGAAACGTTATGAAAATCACACTGAATATGAGAACAGTAGTCCGATAACTCCAAATAATACGAATAACCAATCATCATCTCAAAAATTCAGAAATATACAAAATTTAATTATTTATCTTTATTATTTTGTTATTTATTATTGTTTACATTGAACTTGAAAACGACCATGTTATAGTCAACCAGAAGGCAGCCCCGTCATATTGTGTTCTACAGATAAGTAGACCTAGTAAAGAAACTTAGCTCGTGGAATTTTCGTTTAGTTTTAGGCACAGACAGAGAGTAAGGAAAATTGCTGACAGTGGTTGTAGCTAGTGTTTGTTGTGAACGTGATAGATTGGGGGGGGGGGGAACTATCGTCTGAAGAAAAGGTGCTCAGAGCAGCTCCTCCCCAGACGGGACAATAGTACGGAATCTTAGACATATTTGGTTCTAATACAGATAGAGGATTGCGTCCGGATTAATATACCTAACGCTCCAAACATATCAGCCGTGTTTCGTTTTTCAAGGTGTTCGCAGGTTGTTGGCAGTACGAGTTCCTGTCTATTTCAAAGTCAAACTTCATACAAAACACAGAAATCAAATAGTATTTCTTATTAGTAATTCTCACGCGAGTAATTATCAGTGATTGCTCACTGGGTGAAAAAAGTGGGGTTCTCTGGAATCTGAGTGACAAAAAATCTCTCCAGATTTCTAGTAATCCGCGATTATTGTGCAAATTACTTTGCGTTAGTGATTTTTTTAATCCCCCCCCCCCCAAACAATGCACAGTCCCACTTTGAAGTAGGGGGCTACTATCTGGACATAAATTGCAGGGATACTATGAAGGTAGTTGAGCAGCCAGATTTCTGTTCTGATTACACTTGAACTTCTGCATGCCAGTAAAGTTGGGGAAGCAGAAACTCGGAAGGGAGTTTCAAAGTCTAGCAGATCTGAGGAATAAACTATTTAAATAGAAGACTTTCTTACACTTAGGGATCTCTACTGTGTAGGGGTGGGATTTGGCTGCTTGTCAGATTTGTCGGGGGTATTTACGTCGAGGGGGTACAAGTGCTTGTAGTTCGTCAGAGCCTTCACCATTAAAATTCTTATAGAATAGGCAGACGGTTGAATTCTAGGTAATTTCAACCTATTTATTTATTTAATATCTATATATTAATACTGAAGGGCCTTTTACCTAGACTTTCAGATTATAAATTATTCGATCGGAGGATGCTACATATTAAAAAGCAGGATAGGTGATAACGTACTACGAACATTAAATTAGTATATAGATACGTTAATTTAATGTTCGTAGTATTTTATCACCTTCTTTCCTCCTTTTTAATAAATAGGATATCCCGATCACCGAAAGCGTAATAAAAATTTTTTTTAAAAAATGAATGATGTCGGTTTTGGGCAGTACCTGAAATTTAAAGATAACTTCTGACTAGGATCCGATCTATTCAGTCTAAAAATGATACAATGATATTGTATGGTTTTCGTTAGCACCGGGCGTTCATATAATGAAAATATGTCACATAATATTAAAAAGATATTGGAGATAAACCATAATAACCAGATATATTCTGGTATTACATTAACCAGATTACTTAGATAAGTACGTTCACAATTTTAACAAAAGGGCTACGATAATATCGCGGGGTCTCCATTCACGCTGAACGTTCATAAAAGCAGCAATATGTTTCATATGAAAGACGCCGTTGTGGAATTTCCACAGGTCCCGCCATTTATTATTATTGGCTCACATGGAGCTTTCACACAAGTCAACGACCGATCTGATTGGAACCCTGTGGTGTTCTCTGGAAGCTGAGTGACAACAAGTCTCCCCAGACGCCCAGCTTTCTTCACCTCCTTCGATAGCATTGCAAATAAATTTGCGTCATCGCAACAGCCATTTACCATTGATTTCTCGCTGGCAGTGGTCATTGGTTTGTACTGGAATTTGAGTGGCACTAAGTTCTCTTCGTGCTTGTCTAGCGGAGGTCTGGTCAGCGCTCTCTTCTCGGTCTTTCCATCCTCCTTGACCCTTCTCAGCTCTTTGGTATCATTTTTCTATTGGGGGAACGGTGATGGGACAATGGGAGGGGATGCGTGATGGGGATGTAGAACTTGTTGATATGCAGCTTCGGTGTTCTTCATTCCCTGTAACGCTTCTTCATTATATTGTATTCTTGTATTATTCTCCGCATTCAAGAGTTTTCCTTAATATTTCAGCCGTTTTCATTATCGTTCGTCGTTGTATTTTTGCAGCTATTCCTCTGATTCCAATTTCTGCCATTCTTTTTTGTCATTAGTTATTCCGAATTATTATTATTATTATTATTATTATTATTATTTTTATTATTATTATTATTATTATTATTATTATTATTATTATTATTATTATTATTATTATACTCACTAAGAGCTTTCACACAGGTCATTGTCAAAGACTTCTCTGTCCACAACCTGTGGTATTCCTTGAGCCTAGGTGACAACAAGTCTCCTAAATTTCCAGTACTCTCAACCTTGTTCGATAACATTTGCAGATAAATTTGCGTTATCACAACAGCCATTTACCATTAATTTCTTGCTGACAATGACTATTAGCATTCAATGAAATTTAGGTGGCAAAAAGTTTCCTCGAGATCCCAGTCCTCTTATATCATATCAAGTGGAGGTCTGGTTAGTGCTTTTTTCTTTTGTCTTTCCACTCTCGTTGATTCTTTACTATGTAGTCTAGTGCCAGTTGATGCCGACACTACAATTTATTATTATTATTATTATTATTATTATTATTATTATTATTATTAATTACTCAATAGGAGTTCTCTCTTAGGTCAACATTAGAGATTACTCACTAATAATAACCGGTTGTGTTCCCTAGAGTCTGCGTGATATTAAATCTTCCAGGATTTCCAGTACTCTTTGCCTCTTTCGATTATCTTTGCGGATGAATTTGAGTTATCGCAACAACCACTTACGGTTGGTTTCTTACTGGCAACGACCATTGGTCTTCACTAGAATTTGAGTTACAATAAACTCTTTTATGTGTCCAGTCTTATCCGCACTTTTTCAGTGTAGGTCTGGCTTGCATTCTCCTTCATCTGTTCTTTCATGGCTCTTCAGTGTGGCGTAGACGCCGCCATTTTGAGGGTGCGAGATGGCGTAGTTAACTTAACATTTTACAGTTTCAGTTTCATCGTCATCATTATTATTATTATTATTATGATGATTATCATTACTATTATCATTATCATTATCATTAGTTGTAGTAGTAGTATCATTATCATTATTTTCATTCTTATTATCATCGTCATTATTATTATTATTATTATTATTATTATTATGTCGCCGCTATTGTTTTGTTTCTGTTTATTTTATTCATATTAAGCCATCAAAATATGAACTTATTTGCGTTGATTGGTTTGATTCATAACAAACCAGACGACTGAACCAGAAGATTATCACCAATTTGTACCAGTGAAGCTTATTACAAAAAAATTCCCCTTAAAAAAAAACCCTATTCACCAATAATTACAGAGATAATCTGTGTTCGAAGTTGCCATATTTCGGTCTAAATTTAACATTATTTGGAAAAACTAAAAAATTAAACATTTTTTTTATCCAAGAAATTATTTTCATAATCGAAGAAATTATTTTATTTTGATAGCTTAAAAAAAAAATTATATAAGAAATTAGTTTTTCCATAATCTAGAAATCATTTTTATTTTCATAATCTAAGAAAATTATTTTATTTTCATAATTAAAGAAATTATTTTTATTTTATAATCTAAAAATCATTTTTATTTTCATAATCTAAAAATCATTTTTATTTTCATAAACTAAAAAAATTATTTTTATTTTCATAATCTAAGAAATTATTTTTATTTTTATAAACTAAGAAATTATTTTTATTTTTATAAACTAAGAAATCATTTTTATTTTCATAATCTAAGAAATAATTTTTATTTTCATAAACTAAGAAATTATTTTTATTTTCATAATTGAAGAAATTATTTTTATTTTATAATCTAAGAAATCATTTTTATTTTCATAATCTAAGAAATTATTTTTAATTTCATAAACTAAGAAATTATTTTTATTTTCATAAACTAAGAAATTATTTTTATTTTCATAAACTAAGAAATTATTTTTATTTTCATAATCTAAGAAATTATTTTTATTTTATAATCTAAGAAATCATTTTTATTTTCATAATCTAAGAAATTATTTTTATTTTATAATCTAAGAAATCATTTTTATTTTCATAATCTAAGAAATTATTTTTATTTTCATAAACTAAGAAATTATTTTTATTTTCATAAACTAAGAAATTATTTTTATTTTCACAATCCAAGCAGTTATTTTTTCATAATCTGAGAAATTATTTTTATTTTCATAATCTAAGAAATTATTTTTATTTTCATAAACTAAGAAATTATTTTTATTTTCATAATCTAAGAAATTATGTTTATTTTCATAAACTAAGAAATTATTTTTATTTTCATAATCTAAGAAATTATGTTTATTTTCATAATCTAAGAAATTATGTTTATTTTCATAAACTAAGAAATTATTTTTATTTTCATAAACTAAGAAATTATTTTTATTTTCATAATTTAAGAAATTATTTTTATTTTCACAATCTAAGCAATTATTTTTTTCATAATCTGAGAAATTATTTTTTATTTTCATAATCTAAGAAATTATTTTTATTTTCACAATCTAAAAAATCAGTCGAACAACAACATGTCTGTTCATATTACACTTGAACTATTTACTTAACTCCCCACGAAGCAATGTTAGGCACAACGTCGGTTTTCAGTGTGGGGAATACTGTACTCCCTAGAAAAGTGGAATTTTAGATCAACTGTATAATAAAGCTTGCCCAAGTCTTGAAGGATTTCTCCTTCCCTGATTTAGGACATGAAGATGAAGTGTCCTAGTCGATTCCTTTCTCTCAAATTCTATCTTATTTTGTGTAAAACTCGGACTTGAACCATCACGTTATGATTATTCCTTACTAGATGTACGCCGTGGTCCGTTGGGCCACAGCCACTACTACTATTTGTTGTACTTTGATTTAATTCCAAAATATGACGCCATCGTTACCAACAACAGAAATGGCAGGAGGTATTCAATATACTAAGCTGTGAATCGTTTGAAATTGTTTTGTGGGCGTAATGAGACGATACCAACATTTTTTTACCGATTCAAATACAATTAACGATTCCGATTGTGAAAATGTCTAAATATTTAGCTATAGAGTTGCTATTATTTTTTTTAAATTTCTGATTACCGTAAAAACCCAGGTAATATGTGCATATATTTTCACAAACGTCAAACTGCTCTTGTGGGGCGTAACCTATCGATTTTAGTTTTACTGGTAATTTAAAATCAATAAATATTTATTATTTCATCATTTTTACCATCAATAATAAATTAAGTTAAAAACAAAATTAAACACAATTGCAAGAATCGTTTTTTGGCATAGGAAAATTGAAACTATTTTTTCTATTCCAATACTCCCGATTCCAATACCCCCAAAAGTTCTGATTTTCTAGATTCTCGATTCCGATGACGATCGAACACTAAAATATATTATGATTAGAAATGAAACATGGGCGCTTCTACACTATTAGGACAAAATTTCGGAAATTGTAATACTGAATTTCAAATGAAAACAATGGTATCTACATATTCGTCGTATTTTAAAAATGATTATATCCCAAAATTAAGAAAATCGATAAGGTAGAAAATTATTTCTTAAAAAAAAAATAGAAAATAAAATTTAGTGAAAACGATCGTATTTGCTTATGTAAAACACAGAAGAGTTCGAAATGGAGGAAATTTTCCGTTTCGATTTAAACAAGATGGCCACAATTTTTCACCTGTAAACACAATTTTTTTTTTTAATAATTCCGTAATATTCAGGAAATTTCGACTGCATAATTTGAAAGCTGCAATTGTAATTTATTAGAATTGACAAAAAAATCAGTAGAAACCATTGTTTTTTTTTTATCTGAAAACTTCATTTATCGACTACAAAATTTCGTTCTGATAGTGTAGAAGCGCCGAAACATGTAATATTGTTCGTTCCCATCAACATGTTCAAATGTTGTTTCTAATTTCTGTATTAATGTAGTGTGTCTATCTGTGCTTCCCGCCTATACGTAACTTTCATAAACGTTTTTTTGTCTATATTTCCATTATTTATTATCGTTTTTATTTCATATACTGTTAATCGAAAAGTTATTAAATCAAAAACTAAATAATGAAAAACTAAACAAAAAATTAATGCAAACGTGATCAACTTTTTAACACGTGAAATCAACACACCTTTTTTTATTCGTTGAATGCGACTCCCAAATTAAGGTTTCACCGTTTCGCCATTAATAAAAACTATCAGACCAAACTT
>NC_136507.1:64863737-64873737 GCF_053919585.1 Euprymna scolopes
GTGTTTCGTTTGCTCCTGACCTTCATAGAATGAAAATATTTCACAAAGTTTAACAAGGTTTTCTAATATAGATCCACAGACTATTGTGATAAGTGTTTTAGTGTGAATAGGTATGGTATAACAAATTATGGGGTTTATCTATTTTATTTTTACTTTCATCATATTTTGCTTTGGTTTTGATACCCCAAATTCGAAGCTATCTCTTTACAACTCTTCCTTTTCATAACCTATCATACTTTAATAAACCAGAGTCCATTTTCTGTAGGCTGTTTGTTGAACCCAGTAAACGACGGGTACTTTTGCTAGTATTATATATATTATATTATTCATTTAATATATATATTATATTATTCATATATTATATAAATTATATTATGCATGTATTATATTATTCATATATATATTATATTATTCATATATTTTATATATTATCTTATTCATATACTACATATATTGTTCATATATTATATATATCATATTATTCATGTATTATAAATATATTATTCACATATTATTAATATACTATATATATGATAATCATGTATTATATATATTATATTATACATGTATTATATATATTATATTATGCATATATATATAATATTATTCACGTATTATATATATATATATTATATTATGTATATATTATATATATTATATTATTAATATATATATATATATTATATTATGCATATGTTATATATATTAAATTATTCATGTATTATGTATATTATATTATTCATGTATTATATATATTATATTATGTATACATTATATATATTATATTATGCATATATTATACATATTATATTATGCATATATTATATATATATATATATTAAATTTTTCATGTATTATATATATTATATTATGCATGTATTATATATATTATATTATGCATATATTATACATATTATATTATGCATATATTATATATATTATGCATATATATATTATATTATGCATATATATATTATTCATATATCATATATGTCATATTATGCATATACTATATATATTATATTATGCATATATTATAAATATTATGTATAGTTTTTATACATTATATCATGCATATATTATATACATTATATTATGCATATATTATATACATTATATTATGGATATATTATATACCTTATATTATGCATATATTATATATATTATGCATATATTATATATATAATGTATATATTTTATATATTATATTTTTCATATATATATATTATATTATTCATATATTATATATATTATTCATATACTATATATATTATATTATGCATATATTATGTATATTATATTATGCATATATTATATATATTATGTATATATTTTATATATAATATTATTCATATATTTTATATATTATATTATTCATATATTATACATATATTATATTATGCATATATTATATATATTATATTATGCATATATTATATGTATTATGTATATATTATATATATTATATTATGCATATATTTTATATATTATATTATATATATATTATATATATTATATTATGCATATATTATATATATTATATTATGCATATATTATATATTAATAATATTATTTATATATTATGCTATATTATACATGTATTTATATTACGACATAATTCCGTCGAAGTTAATTAACAATGAGTTTGGCCAGTTGCAGATGGGTTACCGTTTGAGAATGCTAGGTGCTACATATACAGTTACTATCTGTTTAAGACCATTGGGAGTGATGCAACGTCAGTATTCTTTGATATGTATCTAGAAGGAAAACTCTGATCTATATATATATATATATATATATATATATATATATATATATAGGGTGTCCGTAAAGTTACTATACAGTCTTATTGTTTTATTGTATTATATTTGTGTTAATAGTTAATATTTTTTTTACAGGTTTATTTTTATCAACATAAAGGTGTTATTTCTTTTTATTTCTTTTGTTACAGATCTAAATTAATGAATGTTTAAAAGAATTGGTACATTAGCTAGATCTTTTGCAGATGGATTCAATTCCACGTCCCATATATAACAAAGTTGTATTTTCTTTTTAAATAAATAGAAAAAAGAGTTTTTAACATAATATCAATAGAAAAAACAGCAAATTATAGGAGTATAGATATACATTTAATTTATATACATACATTTGTGGGGTCTCTTTGATCTCTCTAATAACATTAGAAATTCGACAATACTATTAATTCTACTACTACTGTATCCATCGGGTCATCCCTTCAGCCCGGGTTCGATTTCTTGAATACGAAAAAGTGAATTTTCAATGGCAGTTAATGTTTTAAAAAATAAAACCGAAATAAAAATAAGTCTCTTTCTATTTGTCATATATATATATGTTGATGCAAAAAATAATGTTGTTTGCGCACGTGTGCGTGTATATATATATATATATATAATATATATATATATATATATGTGTGTGCATTATGTATATATATAATAATAATGATGATATTCTTCGTTGTTTATAATTGATCATTCCAGTGTTCCGTTTTTTTAAAATCAGTTTTATTGTTTTAAAAACGAGAGAGAGAGAGAGAGAGAGAGAGAGAGAGAGAGAGAGAGAGAGAGAGAGAGAGAGAGAGAGAGAGAGAGAGAGAGAAGCGAGAGTGATACATACTACGTACAGGGGGTAAGCAAATTCAGACAGAAGCTTGGAGATGGGTACCTTTCTGACTATATTGCTAATTAAAGCCTAATTGGAATAATTATAATGGGTTCCTTTTTTTTACGTAATCCTAATATTAAGGAATATTTTAGCACGCATTTTGTGTGATTTATATATATATATATATATATATATATATATATATATATATGCGTGTGTGTATATATTATGTATATATATATATATGCGTGTGTGTATATATTATGTATATATATATATATGCGTGTGTGTATATATTATGTATATATATATATATGCGTGTGTGTATATATTATGTATATATATATATATATGCGTGTGTGTATATATTATGTATATATATATATATATGCGTGTGTGTATATATTATGTATATATATATATATGCGTGTGTGTATATATTATGTATATATATATATGCGTGTGTGTATATATTATGTATATATATATATATATGCGTGTGTGTATATATTATGTATATATATGCGTGTGTGTATATATTATGTATATATATATGCGTGTGTGTATATATTATGTATATATATATGCGTGTGTGTATATATTATGTATATATATATATATATGCGTGTGTGTATATATTATGCATATATATATGCGTGTGTGTATATATTATGTATATATATATGCGTGTGTGTATATATTATGTATATATATATGCGTGTGTGTATATATTATGTATATGTATATGCGTGTGTGTATATCTTATGTATATATATATATATGCGTGTGTGTATATATTATGTATATATATGCGTGTGTGTATATATTATGTATATATATATGCGTGTGTGTATATATTATGTATATATATATATATGCGTGTGTGTACATATTATGTATATATATATGCGTGTGTGTATATATTATGTATATATATGTGCGTGTGTGTATATATTATGTGTATATATATGTATGCGTGTGTGTATATATTTATGTATATAAAAATTAAATAAAAGTTACAATAAGTTTACCAAGGTAATCAAAATGGTAAACTTAAAATATATTATAAATATTAAAGAGTTAATATTTACAAGTAAAATAAACTCAACCAGATATAAAAAGCTCAATAAAATCGAAAAGGAAATAGAGCTTATAATATGAACAAATGATTAATAAAACATGTTAAAAGACATCTTGAAAAAGAGTTAAAAACATATTTAATTTTAAAAAAGGAAGCACAAGATAAGTGGATAGTCCTTAATCCGCGGAGTTTCGAAGAAATACTCTCCTTCTCATCAAATGGCAGGAATTAGCAAAATGCAGGATCGGATTTTGCATATAAAAGTATTTAATGAAACTACAAGTAAGTCAAAGATCTTACTTGGTTAAAAAAAGGGTGAGGTAAGGGGAACAGGAGGCAAAAGAAAAATGTGAAATCTTTTTATTATTTTTCTTTTGCCTCCTGTTCCCCTTACCTCACCCTTTTTTTAACCAAGTAAGATCTTTGACTTACTTGTAGTTTCATTAAATACTTTTATATGCAAAATCCGATCCTGCATTTTGCTAATTCCTGCCATCTGATGAGAAGGAGAGTATTTCTTCGAAACTCCGCGGATTAAGGACTATCCACTTATCTTGTGCTTCCTTTTTTAAAATTAAATATGTTTTAACTCTTTTTCAAGATGTCTTTTAACATATTTTATTAATCATTCGTTCATATTTATGTATATATATATATATATGCGTGTGTGTGTGTATATGTATATGTAATATGTAGCACGAATATTTCTTATTTAAATAAGATTTAACTCGCATATATTTTGTATTTATATAGCTGTATGTCTATGCATGTATATATATATATATATATATATATATATATATATATATATATATGTGTGTGTGCATATATGTGTGTGTTTGCATATATATTTGTGTGTGCATATATATGTGTATATGTGTGCGTGCATATATATATATATTTATGTGTGTATATGTATGTATACATATATATAGTGTGTATGTTTACTTGTGTGCATATATGTATGTATACGTACATATGTATGTATATATATATATATATATATATATACACGTATGTATTTATGCATGTGTGCATATGTATATACGTGTATATGTATCTCTACGTATGTATATGTATACGTGTGTGTATATGTACATGTACGCATTATATATGTGTGGATGTTTGTATATGAATAATATATAGGTATGTGTCTATATATATATAGTAGGTGTAGTTTGGAGGTTTCGAACTTTAAATTAAAATGAATCATAAGAAAAAAAATTATTGTACAAATATATGGTTTATGGCCCCCCTCTGTTCGTGCGTATATGGCGTAATTTAGAAATCCCAATTTTCACAAACTTATGCAATAAATTAGGGCTATATTTCCACCATAAGTGTCATATGATGTCTTCCAATTGGTCTATTGTATCTAATTTACCAACGTAAACATGGGACTTTACATATCCCCAAAGAAAAAAGAATTAATGGGGTTAAATCGCACGAAGGGAGTGGCCCGTTGACAGGTTAGTTTCATGAAATTATTTGTTCATCAAATTTTCCTCTCCGTAAATTGATCGTATCATTTGCCATTTAGCAAACGCTGCTCGCGTGTCAGTCTCTTCATGGTGAATTGCCAAACCAAACTGATCCCAAAATAATCGATAGCTGTCAAATTTACAATTAAAGGTAATAGAGTTGTCAATTTAAAGTTCGCTGCCTCTAAATAGCACCCTCCCTTAATCTGTCCGTTCCGATTTTTCTCGAAACTATTGATCCGGCTGAAATTTTGAAGGGACCTTTATTATGATAAGGTGCAGCGGACTAAGTATTTTGGTATTCATTCGATGCAAAGTTAGGGATCAGAAGGCCTTAGTAATTAATGCAAGAATGAGTCATTATTTCAACCATCAATTTGGCATAACGCACGCATTGAAGTCAACGGCTATAAGTTTTGCTTGCTTTTAACGGACTAAAACGCACCCTATATATATATATATATATATATATATATATATATATATATATATATATATATATATATGAAGATGTTATTTATTTGTTTTACGATACTTTTTGAACGAATTCAATTATTTATACGAAAGTGCATTTTTACCTAAATGCGAGTTGGGAATAGTTTTTCCTTTGACCAGTTTGGTACTCCCAAATGGGGGGGGGTAGCATATGCATTGTTTTTAAAATAAAATTAGCGACTGGCACGTGTTTCGTCGTCTACGACTCATCAGAATGGCTGAATCTAGCGAGATTCGAAATTAGGACCCTATGGTAAGAAGCGTAAACAAACATCTACCACTAGCGTGGATAATTATATTTTTAAAACAATACATCTCCCACTTCCCATTTAGGGGTATCAAATTGGTCAAAGGAAAAATTATTCGCAACTCGCGTTTTGGTTAAAATGCACTTTCGTATAAATAATTGAATTCGTTCAAAAAGTATTCGCAAAAAAAAACGAAAAAAAACAAACAAACAAACAATAAAACAAAAACAAATAAATAACATCTACGTAAATCGCGATATATTCAATTGCTAGTGGTAGAGGTTTACGTCGCCTCTTATCACGGAGTCCCGATTTTGAATGTCGCTAGATTCTGACGAGTCGTAGACGACGAAATATGTGTCAGTGGATAATTATATTTTAAAAACAATATGGATTCGTATTACTGTACACATAGATTCGAAAAAGTTGTCAAAAAACAAATATATAACAAATAAATGTTATCAAAGGCAAAATAAGTTACTTTTCTACCTAATTGGATATATTTTTCGTGTTTTTATTCATTGTAACATGTTTATTCAGCTCGAAAACCATACAGTGTTTACCGATGTATTGGAAAATTCAAAATGGCGCCTGAGTCTCTCTTTAACACGGTAAGTTGTGGAAAAGGTATTATAAATAAAAAACTAGACAAAATACTATTAAAAACACACCGAATATATGTCAACATATGTCACGGTAACATATATTGAGCGGGTTTTTAATAGTATTTTATCTAGTTTTTTATTTATAATACCTTTTCCACAACTTACCGTGTTAAAGAGAGACTCAGGCGCCATCTTGAATTTTCCAATACATCGGTAAAACACTGTATGGTTTTCGAGCTGAATAAACATGTTACATTGAATAAAAACACGAAAAATATATCCAGTTTGGTAGAAAAGTAACTTATCTTGCCTTTGATAACATTTATTTGTTATATATTTGTTTTTTGACAACTTTTTCGAATCTATGTATACAGTAATACAAACCCAACAATATATATATAATATTTTCTATAAGATTATGGAAGTTAAAAAAAAAAAGATTATCGAATGTAATAAAGCGATGTAGTTAAAGAAATCTATTTTCGGTGCGAGGAAAGAAATTAAAAAGCAAGCATGTTCCATTTTTAGAAATCTCAAGTATTAATTGGTTTCAATTAAAATCTTTTCTCCTCCTCCTTCTCCTCCTCTCTGTTGTAAAGTAGTTGTGTCTGCTTTTCGTGTTTATGTCCGATGATTAAAAAAAAAAAAAAAAAGGCGGGGAGAAGGAGGAGGAGGAGTGTATGGGAGGAGCAGGGGGAGGAGTCGAGTTTCGTGTGTTTGTGTGTGCGCGCGTGTGAGAGAGGTTGTTGTTGAGTGTTCCTACGGTTGTTTTTGTTTGTGTGCGTTCGAGGGATGATAAAAAAAAATGTCCGATGCCATTTATGCCCGCCTTCTCTTGTGAGATTGATGGATAGAAAAAGAACGGAAGAAAAAAAGAAAAACAGAAAAAAAAAAAAAAACCAGAAAAAAAGAGAATCGAAAGAGAAGGAATCGAAATGAAATAGTCACGAGGCGAAACCGACGCAAACAATTCGCCTCCGTTTTAATTTTTATTTCTGGAAATCTGGACATAAAGTTGCGCTGCTAACAGAAAAAAAAAGACTGCGCGACTAGAAAGGACTAATAATAAGGCAAAAACACTAGTGGAATAAACCTCTTAACGAGCCTCATAGTATATATATATAATATATATATAATATATATATATATATATATATATATAAAGCGTATATTTTATATGTGTGTCAGCGATCGACAAACATTCATACGTGCCCATAGAATCAATTAATAAGATATGCGAAAAAGCGATTTATTACATCGGGAAATTCTTGATAGCTGAACGTTCTCATCCCAGGAATAATGAATTTATTGGAAATATTAAATCAAGCACAACAAACAACTGATACATATATTAAAATAAGTGCGATTGGGGATTGCGCAACACTTGCTTCACGATAGACCCCCCCGCGTGGGGGTTATCCATTGTCTATATAGACTAAAAGGAAGTCTTTTGATATTTATAGTCATCCGCAGACTGTTTTGTTGCATCACAGTGTCTCGTGGTGGCTAAGGCTTCAAGCTGAGATCGAAACGTTTTTTCTTTTTTTTTTTTTTATGACGGCGAAGCATTCTATCCGCTACGCAATCTGCACAAGCCACGGAAAAGAGGAGGTTTTTAATGTTTATTTAAACAATAATAATTGACGAAAGTGCGCTGTTTGTTTACAAAAAGTCTAGTATTATCGGTAATGGCAGCCCACGATTTCAATTACTGGAGTACTCAGCCTATGAATTCAGATTAGTTGTCGTTTTGATGTGAATTGCAGAAGAAATAAAAATAAACAAACACAACTGCAACAAAAAGACAACAACAACAACAAAAACAACAATAACAACAACAAAAAGACGACAACAACAAAAACAACAACAACGAAACAACAACTAACACAAAAACAACAAAACAACAACAACAATAACAACAAAAACAAAGCAGCAATTGCAAAAAAAAAAAAAAAAAAAAAAAAAACTACATTTGGTTAAGTATCTATAGAGGTTCGTTTCAGTTTCAATAAAAAAAGAAATGAAAAATACGTTTTTATTGGAGCTTTCTTTTCCTAAACATATTCATTTGAAAAAAAAAAGTATCTGAACACATCAGTCCAGTGAGTCCACAGATTCATTCATACACATATTGACACACAAACACACACTCAAAATTACAGTCACACACACACACACACACACACACACACACACACACTGAGTACCAACCATTCATGATGCTGTGTTTTTATATTTCTTGTTTTCGAGCCAACGCAATAAACATCTAATTAAATTCGTCCTCGCAATTTCGTCGCCGTAGCAAAGAAACAAACAAAACATGGCGACAGCGATCGCCCCGTCTCACTGTCGAGTACCTTTTTTTCAGGTAAGTTTTAAAAAATATATATTAAAAAAAAAAAATACTCTCCGTTTTGGAAGATTTAAAAATGGATTTTTCTTTTTGTTTTTGGTGCCAATCGTATCTTTTTTGTTATTTGCTATGAAAATAGAAGACTTTACAGTCGCAAAAAACACGCGAACGCATGCCACGATGCCATGCCCGTCAGTTGCTTTACAAATGTTGGCATAGAAAGTGTTTATCGCTAGAAAACGGTTCTTTGCTAAAATACTGGGGTAGTCTAAAAATAATAATATATAATCAACTATATTCAAGGGGCAATCGGATACTCGTATTCTCGTTAAACTTTTTATTCTGACTAGATGTTTCTTTCAAAGTGATTTTTTATTTATTTATTTATTTATTTTTATATATATAAAAGCTTCATAAATGCTTCTTTTCTTTTTTTTTTTTTCTTCGAGTTAATGCTCCCGTGCTTTCTTCAAAGCTATCGGCTGCAAAATGAAACGAGTTTTTTTTTTTTTTTTTTTTTTTTTTAATAATTTTATTATTTTTAAATAAGCAAACAGACAAAATGATTGGGTTTGGAAAGCTTTTGTAAACAATGGGAACATTAACTTGAAGAACGCCCCCCTCATTTTTTATAGTATTTCACGGCTATATAATTGGAAAACGATGAGTTCAAAAATGTATACAGAAAAGAGTATAAACGATGAAAATGGTTGTATGTTGTTTTTTCTCTCACTACATTAAATCAGTTAAAATCGGCTTAATATTATGCAAGAAATCTGGAAAAAAAAAACACGTTTGAAATGAGCAAATACGCTAGAATAATCGAAATTTGTACGAGAGTGCCAACATCCTAAAAATGCTTGTTTTTACCTTTTTTGAAAGTACTTTCCAATGCTTATCAGATTACAGACTATACTATTAGCAAAAAATAAAAATAAAATAAAATAAAATAAAATAAAAAAAAAAATATGACTTTTAAGACGGGGGGGGGGGTCATTTTCTCGTTATAACCTACTAATCAGGAGACACGTCGGTGAAAAACTGGACATTAAGTCCGGTAGCAATTAGAACAGTTTAACGAGAAAGTGAACCCCCCCTTCTTAAAAGTCATT
>NC_136507.1:64881237-64888737 GCF_053919585.1 Euprymna scolopes
AATAATTTTCCCTTTAACCAATTTGGTACCCCCATATGGGGAGCGGTATATATAATATTTTAAAAATATAATTATCCACTGACACGTGTTTCGTCGTCTACGACTCATGGCTGCCACTCTGATAAGTCGTAGACGACGAAACACGTGTCAGTGGATAATTATATTTTTAAAATAATATGTATATATGTATATATATGTACGTATATTTGTGTATATATATATATGGCTATATGTATGTCTCTCTTTCTCTCCATCTCTCTCTCTTTCTATATATATATATATATATATATATATATATATATATATATATATATATATATATAATCACATAGCATTCTCACTTAAAAGACTAAAACAATTGTGTAAATATGTATATATGTATATATATATGTACGTATATTTGTGTATATATATATATATATATATATATATATATATGGCTATATGTATGTCTCTCTTTCTCTCTATCTCTCTCTCTCTCTCTTTCTATATATATATATATATATATATATATATATATATATATATATATATATATATATATATAATCACATAGCATTCTCACTTAAAAGACTAAAACAATTGTGTAAAATTACCAAAATATTAATATTTATCTGAGTAAATAAATCTGAAAACATATCTCAACGGAATGTTTATTTTAAATTAATTTTTCAAGTAGCAAACTTTTCGAAGCGACAGCTAGCTGGCAAAGTCATTTAATAAAAAATATAAGTTCGCAGTTAAAGCGCAGTATGCGCAGTTTATAAATAAATACAAATAAGGACTTCACAAATTCATTTAAATGACTGAACATGCTGCGATTTAACGTCTTGCTGTATTATAAATACTTGAAATAAATTTTCAATTGGACGTATATTTGTTAAGATTGATGGCGGAAACTGCTTTTTTTTTAATTTTTATTTTATTCGATATACGATTACGCCGCCAATTTTAACATTTACCGATGATAGTATTCCGAATAATCCAAATAATACAAACATTTTTGGGAGGTTTGTATTACTGTACACATAGATTCGAAAAAATTGTAAAAAAACAAAAACAAATACATAACAAATAAATGTTATCAAAGGCAAGATAAGTTACATTTCTACCAAACTGGATATGTTTTTAGTGTTTTTATTAAATGCAACATGTTTATTCAGCTCGAAAAGCATAGTGTTTACCGATGTATTGGAAAATTAAAAATGGCACCCGACTCTCTCTTTGTTTGGGAAAATGAGTTAAAAAATAAAAAAATAAAAAATACTGTTAAAAACCCACCGATTACATGTCAGTCTATGTCATGGTAACATATATTGAACGAGGTTTTGACAGTATTTTGTCTAGTTTTTTATTTTTAACTCATTTTCCCAAATTTACCATGTCAAAAAGAGTCGGGCGCCATTTTTAATTTTCCAATACATCAGTAAACACTGTATCTTTTTCAAGATGAATAAAAATGTTACATTAAATAAAAACACTAAAAAATTATTCAGTTAGGTAGAAAAGTAACTTATATTGCCTTTGATAACATTTATTTGTTATATATTTGTTTTTTGACAACTGTTTCGAATCTATGTGTATAGTAAAACAAACCCATTTTTTTTTTTTTTTTTGATAGAATTCAATGTACTTAATTTTTCCGATTGATAAAACCATCAAAACCATCTTATTTTAAAGAGACAAAACGATTGGGGAAATCTTCACCGTTCTGTTTATTTATAAAAAAAAAAAAACAATGAGTTGCCTTGTATTTTTCGTCTTAGATAAGCTTTTATTTTTAAGACACCTTAAAAATTATTTTAAGAAAAAAAAAAGCGGCTTAATTGTAGGTAGCTATAATTATTCATTATTAAAGCACTAATTGGTTATGTTTTGAACTCTCTATCTTAATCATGACTAGGGATATGACAACAGCACATTCTTTTCATTGTTTTGACTCTCAAGTGTGTATCCGTTGATATCTTATATGCTTTTATAAAGAGTGATGTGGTTCTCGGTTGATTAACTGTGTCTAACTGTGTTTGTTTTGACTCTCGAGTATATATCCAACACAGTTAGACACAGTTAATCAACCGAGAAGCACATCACTCTATATAAAAGTATATAAGATATCAACGGATACACACTCGAGAGTCAAAACAATGATAAGAATATGCTGTTGTCATAGCCCTAATCATGAGCAAAATTTATTTCCTAGAACTGCCCGTCTGTAGAACACAATGCCAGGAAGCTGCTTCCGAGCTGACTGTCACAGGATCATTTTCAAGTCCAATGTAAACAAGTTCTTGTTAAGCCGTCCTCTTAAATACTCAGATTGAGTCCAATTTCCACCATTACTGATCATGAATGGCTTATAGGACTTGATAAGTAATGGAATGTCTATAATAATTATAATTAAATTTAATAGCATAAAAATACAAAGGTGAAGGCCTTTGAGACATTGCGATCCGGTAGTGGACGTCATAAAACCGTAAAATTAAATATCGTCTGCCTAGTGCAATTCACATTCAAACGTTACTTTTATATTAACCTTTTCAAAAGTATATGATAATTTCAAACACTTTTACTCAGTTAATGCAAGAAACACATGACGCCATACATCAATTAAACTTCACAAAATTTCGATTTTCTTAAAAACCAAACAAAAAAAAAAAAATCAAAAGGACCATCATGCAACAGTTGATTTAAAAAAAAATGTCTATTTCGTATCATGTTGTCTTTTTGTCGATAAAACAAAATAAGGCGCTTATGTACTTATTGAACCACGCAATTTTAAATAGTATTTTCAAGTTAAATTAAAGTTGTGTGATATCTTTTTTTTATTATTATTAAATTGTTAGGTGAAAGTACAGAATAGTTACAAAATACCCTCCTCTCCTCATGTTAAGAATGACTTTCTAAATAAATACGTTATTATTTCAGCAGGATTCAAAAAGTGCATAAGTACCCAAAATAAATGCATTTTTAAAATCTCTAGTAAATAAAAAAGAGGTGAAAAAAAATATACAACAAATAGATGTTACCAAAAAATAAGCCAAGTTACTATTCTAGAACCACAAAAATGGTGATCTCATTAGAGCCTTGATAATCGCTAGAAAATTAAAAATTAAACAAAAGACTGGTAGAAACCTATCCAATAAATGTCACCAATCATGCGAAAATATGATATACTACCAGTATCTACCAGCAATTTTCGAGGCTTTGCTACTCTCTAATAAGAGCACCATTTTTTTTTCTAACTCGACAAACTTGACACTACATTTACTTTTGAATAAATGAATTAAAAAAAAACACTTTAAAATAAGTCAAAACACAAAATACGTACTCAAGTAAGTAGAAAAGTAACTTAGTTTGCCTTTGGTAACATTTATTTTTTAAATAATAAATTTCCCCCAGGTTTTGTTTTGTTGGTTATTCTAATAAATACCGTCAAATAACTTGTTCCATATTCATTTTTCGTTTCAATAAAAAGGAAACATTTCATAACAATACAACCAACATGCCCTCGTCCCGTCTTTTAAAGATCATTATTTATGTATTTAAAATAATTACAAAATCGAATGTGTTTATGGGATTTAAATTTTAATACTTCGTAATACGCCCTATCTATATTAAAAAAAAAAAGAAAAAAACATGTTATTAATAAAGTAATTTTCTTCTTGGAATTATCTTTCCAGCAAGGGAAATGTCTTATAGTAAATTAAGATAAAAGCGAAAATACTGAAATTTTGAATATGTTAAGTTTGCGAAAATGAGTTAAAACTAAAAAATTATACAAAATACTGCTGGAAACTCACGCAATATATGTTACCGTGGCATAAGCTGACATATATTCGGTAGGTTACTAACAGTATTTTGTATAATTTTTTAGTTTGAACTCATTTTCCTAAAACTTACCGTATTCAATGAAAAACTTGCCGCCCTTTGTCTTTTTAAAATATGTCGATAAACACTGTATGATTTTCGAAGCGATTACACGTTTTAAATAGAGTAAAAAACACAAAAACTTTTTCCAGATAGGTAGAAGAGTAACCTATTTTGCCTTTGATAACATTTATTTGTTATATATATATATATATATATATATATATATATATATATATATATGACTTTTTCGAATGTATATGTATAGTAAAAACAAACCCGAATTTCTTAACGATAAACAAACTTGCAATTATCCCGTCATTTTTGTATTTATCACATTGTCATAACAGAAAAAAGATCATTATTTATGCATTTTATGCAGAAAAAGATCATTATTTATGCATTTTATGCAGAAAAAGATTATTATTTATGCAGAAAAAGATCATTATTTATGCATTTAAAGTGAAAAAAAAATCGAATGTGTTTATGGGATTAATATTTTTATATTTCGTAATACACCCTATCAATATAAAAATAAAAACGATTTTAATAATAAAGTAATTTTTTTTTTTCGGAATTATCTTTCCAGCAATAGAAATACCTTATAAGTTAAGATAAAAGCGAAAATACTGAAATGATGAAATGAGCGTAAATAAACAAAACAAAATATAAAAAAAGGTAAAAAGACATGAAATAAAAAGACTCACACACACACACACACACACACACACACACACACACACACACACACACACACACACACACACACACACACACACACACACACACACACACACACATATATAATATAAAGCTGATTGTGTGTGTGTGTGTGTGTGTGTGTGTGTGGTCACGAATAGGCTCCTATATGGATGACTATTTTAAAAAACTGATTACATATAATGATATAAGATGTATCGAGACACAGGAATATGTATGTTTGATCTGGCAGAACGGTGATTCATTAAAATTATGGGGTCTGCGTTCGCGCCTGATCCACAAAGTATGGAAATAAAAAATGTAAAAATTAAAGAAAAAAAAACGTTTACAAGTGTTTTTGATATAGATGTACATAAGAATACTTTGATAAGTATGGTTTAACTTAAATCAGGATGGTATAATATAATTTATGGGGTCTGCGTTCGCGCCTGGTCTCCATAGAATGATAATAGGCACAAACTTTCAAAAAGACTTTTCATATCTATCTGCGTAAGTATATTTTGATAATTATGTTTCAGTTTGAAGAAGTATGGTAAAATAAAATTATGGGGTGTTCGTTCGCACCTGACCTCCATAGAATGGAAATATGTCACAAAGTTTAACAAGGTTTTTTAATATAGATCCACAGATTATTGTGATAAGTGGTTCAGTGTGAACAGGTATGGTATAATAGATTATGGGGTTTATCTATTTTGATTTTTACTTTCATCATATTTTGCTTTGGTTTTGATACCCCCAAATTCAAACCAAACTTACAACCCTTCCTTTTCATAACTTATCATACTTTCATAAATCAGAGTCCATTTTCTGTAGGCTGTTTTTGAACCCAGTCAACGACGGGTACTTTTGCTAGTATATATATATATATATATATATATATATATATATATATATATATATATATATATATATCTTATGTATTTATTTTCACTATTTACTTCGACAGTGCTCTATATTAAAGTAGAGCCAGGGAGTAATATATATATATATATATATATATATATATATATATATATATATATATATATATATATATATATAAATGTTCAAAACTTATATGTGTGTGTATACATATATATTACATATGTGTGTATACATATATTTTATCTATATATATGTGTATACATATATTTTTTATATGTGTGTATATATATATATATTTTCTATATATATGTATACATATATTTTATGTGTGCATACATATATTTTATATATGTGCATGCATATATTTTACGTATATGAATATATGCATACATAGATTGTATACGTATTATTATTATACACACATATTTGTGCATATATATTATATCTTATATATATTTTGTATATATTGTACATATTATATATATATTGTACACATTATATATATATATATATATATATATATATATATATATATATATGAATAAAAATAAAATAAAAAATACCAGCGATGGTTGACGTTATATATATATATATATATATATATATATATATATATATATATATATATATATATATGCTAATAGCATTAAAGTTTTGTTTAATAATTCCGTAATATTCATGTAATTTCGACTGCATAATTTGAAAGCTAACATTGTACCTTATTTGAATTGACAAAAAAAAAATCACTTGAAGCCTTTTTTTTATATCTGAAA
Organism: Euprymna scolopes; assembly: GCF_053919585.1. NCBI lineage: Eukaryota > Metazoa > Mollusca > Cephalopoda > Sepiida > Sepiolidae > Euprymna > Euprymna scolopes. The sequence goes on from NC_136507.1 coordinate 64,887,462, forward strand.
GCTCTATTTATCGACTACATCATCTTAAAAATACGAGGAATACGTAGATACTATTGTTTTCAATGTGGAATTCAGTTTTACGATTTCCGAAATTTCGTCCCAATATTGTAGAAGCGCCTTTCTAAAAAAAAATCTTCAAATTATTTTTTTTAACTTAATTTTCTATTTCTAGTACTAATGAAAAAAATAAATAATTGTTTATTTTATTCTACCAGTAAAATCAAAACCTATAATTTTACCGGCATTATTTTAAGTTTGTGAAAATCTCTGCTTACAAATTACTTGGGTTTGTTGCGTAAACCAAACATAAACACCAATAACAACCTTATGGGTTAATATTCAAAGATTGTTAATGCATCAGAGTCAGAATCAGTAATTGTATCGGAATCGGGAAAAATTTTAGAATCGTCCCATCAATACTAAATACGCACTGAATTATTTTATTTTATCTTCAATTAATACAATGTGTATTCGAATGAATAATTTATAAACAAACAACAACAAACAAACAAACAAAAAAACTATATAAAATAGCTTTGTAACCGTGGCTCTAATAACCGCCATCTTTTTCGTTTTAACCCGACAAATTTACAGTACATAAATGAAAAACAAAAACAAAAAAAAACAACTTTAAAATGAATTAATATACAAAATATGTATTCGGGTAAGTAGAAAAGTAACTTAGTTTGCCTTTGGTAACATTTATTTGTTAAATAATTAATTAACCCTTTTTTTTTGTTGGCTATTTTAATAACTGCCCTCAAATAACTTGTTCCATTTCACGTTGTTATAAAGTTCATTTGTTTAGTTTCAGTAAAAAGAAAGGCTTTCTTAACGATAAACAAACATGCCATTGGCCTTCGGGACAAGATGTTAAAAAACGACCCTGGTGTCTAACTCTGTCCTGTGGGGAGGCATAGTAAATAGGGTCAAAGTGTAGTATCTGTTCTTCAAATACTGCACTTCAATTTCTTGTTCTCTGTCAGTGGAGGTGAAATCCTTCACGACTGAGACAATTTTTATCTTTGTTCCTTTTCTCCGCGTTAAAAAAAATGACCCTGGTGTCTAACTCTGTCCCGTGGGGAGGCATAGTAAATAGGGACAAACTTGACATTGTGCCGTCATTTTTCTGTTTATCACGTTGCCATACGTGAGCAAAGATCATTATTTATGAATTTAAAGTAAAAAGAAAGATCGAATGTGTTTATGGGATTTAAATCTTAACATTTCGTAATATACTCAATCAATATTAAAGAAAAACAATCTTATTAATTTT
>NC_136507.1:64898737-64903737 GCF_053919585.1 Euprymna scolopes
TGTATATATATACATAAAGTTCCGAGGAAAACAATGGAAGTCGTCCTGAATATACGTGCACCTCAATATACTGAATCTTTAATTACTACTCCTACTACTACTACTAGTAACTCATTAGAATTGAGTAAAACACTTAAGTAAATTAAGAACAATTAATAATAATATTAGTAATGGGAGGATTAATCGGAATCGAGAATCGGAAAATCGGAACTTTTGGTGGTATCGGAATTCGTATCAGAATCGAAAACATTTGTGCCTATTTTCCGATTCCAAAAACGATTCTTTTTATTGTCTTTTTTTATCTGATTTTGTTTAAAGCGAATTGGGAATTTAGTACATAATCGATAATTGTATCGAAACCGGGAAAAATAATGGAATCATCCCATCACTAGTATCTATCTATCTATCTATATATCTATCTATCTATCTATCTATCTATCTATCTATCTATCAATCTCTATATATATATATATATATATATATATATATATATATAGTTTATATATATATATATATAGTTTATGTATATATATAGTTTATATATATATAGTTTATATATATATATATATAGTTTATATATATATAGTTTATATATATATATATATATATATATATATATATATATATATATATAGATACGAATAATTTTAATCAAGACTAATAGGTCTTTATTTGTCCATATTCCAATTTAAAATAACTACAATTGTGTTCTGTTGCAGCTCTTTTATATGATTCCTTCTCAAGTTTAGAAACGTTTTAGAAAATGATCCCCGTCAACCGGATCGTACCGAATCCAATAATAACTAATAGCACTCTTGTGGAAATTCCACGACACTTTCCACGCCAGTCTGTATAATTTATTGTAAAAAATATTTCTTTTGAAACAATGAAGGTCTTTCATGGTCGATACTATTAAGAAAAAAAAATGACTCTTTTTTTGTGCCATAAAAAATTCTCATTATGAGCTAAATATTCTTTAACTAAATAAAACGGACATGTGTCGTCTTCATTTATATAAAACTATGTTAATTTAATTACTTTCTTTAAAAATAATAAATATTTCCTGTCTTTTTACCATTAAAAAAATAATTGTCAGCTAAATATTCTTTAATATTATGCGTATTAGATTTTTTTTTTCTTTTTAAATTTTACTGTTTTAGTCGACGGGGCGACATTATTTGATTTAGGAATAAGTCATTTTAAAATGTTTAAAGTATGACGTTCTTTGCCATTAATGAAGCTTACAACATGATCGTTGGGTTTGTGTTGCGGTTGGCATTCATACAGATGTAATTGGAATTTTTATTTTAATTTATTTTATTTATAACTGTAAAATAGTGCAAAAAGGAAATAATAATAATAGAAATGTCAAGGGGTTCGGGTCTTTAAGCAGTAATACAGAGGCGTCTTTATTGGTTGCCAAAGAAACGTTGGGTGTGATTTGAGATTGATAAACACGTAACATTCATGGGAATTGATTTCAATTAATCACACTCTAATACACGCCTCCCCTTCGTTAATCAACCAATCAATGTGGAGGACAATTTTGGGTCCCACCCCTACAAAATTAAAGATTATAAAATGTAAAAAATAAGAAAAAAAGAAAAAAAGAAGGCTATAAGCTGTTATGGGCTTAATGCCAAAAATGTTATTGAGTTCCTCATTCACGGACAAAACTTTTTGTAAAAATAACTCGAATTAAAATTTATTTATCCTCTAATGTTCATGTTATGACGACAACAACAACAACAACAATAATAATGATAATGTAATAATAATAATGTAAATAATGTTAAGCATCATAATGATGTTAATCATTATAATAATAATGTTAACAATAATGATAATATTAATAATAATTACTATTATTATTATTATTATTATTATTAATAATATTAATAATAATAATGTTATTATTATTATTATTATTATTGTTATTATTATTATTATTATTATTATTATTATTATTATTATTATTAATAATAATAATGTTAAATGATGATGATGATAATAATAATGTTTATAATAATTTATAAATCAAAATATTCCATTACTGACGTAATTTTATGATTTTATTTGAATATGTTTGTAGTATTATAGTGAGATGAATTCCGAGTCCAAACACTAGCGAAGCATAATATTTTCGGTGATTGTTAAGATAGAGTCGACAGCTCGATGTTTTTTTAAATATGTGATTTCAAGCAAAATTAATATTACGTACTTAATTGTCGTGTCGAAAATAGTAATATATCCAAAATTTACGAAAATGCATCAACTAGAACAACTGCTATTGTTTTTAGTAAAAAAAAAAAAAATCTGTCGCTATCGGCTAAAACAAAACGTCAGCCATTAGAGTGGCGAAAAGGGTGATAAGTATGTCCCCTGTATTCGCAATCTTTAAGTTGTTCACATATAGGGAAAATGCAGTTTCCCCCAATTTTTCGTAAATAATTACTTTTAACTAGAAATAATTTTCTACTCGATGGATTTTCGTTTTTGCTTAAAACGACATTTTTTTTTTTTTTTAAATAAATCGATTTTTCGGCTCCGCCTTAACAAGCACAATATTTTCCCGCCGTGTTTTTTTGACGGACAATATACACTTGTATAAAGTAATACCTTTTAAATATTAAAAAAAATATCCTTATATGTTAAACATATGGATGTTAATACGTGCGATAGAAAGGCATTTTTTAGCTAAGATTTGTCAGTTTGTTCCTTTTACGAAGTTTTAGTAACTATATGTGTTTTTTTTTTGTTTCAATTGTACTATAGGGGCCGTTGAAATATCTCCTTTGTTTTATTTATTTATTTATTTGTCTGTCGCTCATTTTTTTTTTTTTAAGAAAATCGATTTTTGCTCTCAAGTGTGTCCTAAAATAAAATTCTTATCTATTTTAAAATGTTAAAAAATTCAAACTTTGATTCATTTTTTTAATCGATGGCGGGCATGTTGGCCTTGCTTTATTTCTTTTACTTTTAACCAAAAGTATATTTATGTTTAAAAAAGAAATTAACTACACAAAAAAATTCAATGTTTTTGAAAAGCAAAATAAACTTTAAACATTCTGAAACAAGTTTCAGCGGAATTTTTTTTTAACGATTGTAAAACTAAACCCGAAAAGTTTCACACATACAAGTCGATAATTGGAGAACAGAAACTCATCATAAAATGGACATGACGAGGACAACTTTAGAATAGAAGTTGAATTTTAATTACGTTAAAACTTTGATTTTTTTTTTCTTTTCGAAGCAAAACCGAAGATTTTCACAAAAAAGAAAATTGAATCAATCCAATATTTACACGAATACAAAGCAGAATAAGTAAGATATATACAAATGAGCTAATGTTACTTTTTATGCAAGAATCCACTGTCAAAACTTTCCCCACTCTTTATCTATGCCTAAATCAAAACGTAGATTCCATGAACAAAGCTTCTTTCTTAGAACTGCCCGCCTGTGGAACTCTGTTCCGTCTGCCTGCTTCCCTCCTGACTACAACTTGGATGTCTTCAAGTCCAACGTAAACAAATTCCTGATGAACCGCCCCCCCCTTAAGTAGACACTCTAAAATATCCACACTAACGTACTGTACCTACAATAACCCTTATCCATGAGTGGCTTCCGGGCCTTGATAAGGTTATTCTATTTTTCGTTGGAATATGAGTCGTGATATTTTTGTCAACATAATTCAAGTATTTATACGACATTCTTTATATTGTTTGATCATATGTTTAATATACATTGATTTACGTACATACTTATACATCCATATACATGCATACTTATTGTCTTACCATATATTTATTACACATTCATATACATACATATTTATACATCCATATACATGCAAACTTATATATATTTTATCATATATTTAATATACATTCATATGCATACATACTTATACACCCATATACATATTTGTATATCCATATACATACTTACATATTTTTTTATCATATATTTAATATACATACATAATTATACATCCATATACATACTTTAACATCTACATATATGCATAAATATATACTATTACACCATATATTTAATATACATACATATACATCCATATTTTTATACATTAATATACATGCATAGTTATATATTATTTCACCATATATTTAATATACATTCATATAATATTTATATATCCCTATACATCCATACTTATATATTATTTTATAATATATTTCTACATACATACTTATACATCCATATACATACGTAATTATAAATGTATATATATATATATATATATATATATATATATATATATATATATATATATATATATATATATTAACATGTATTTAATATACATTCATATACATACATACTTAGAAGCCTCAGTTCGGTCTCGAAAGAATGGATTCTACTTGTAAGGGTAGCTGTGCGTCTAATTATGAGACAAGGGTTGCGCAATCCCAACCACACCCCCTCCTGATCGGCACTGCTTGAGCCCATTGTAAGCAATGCCGAGATAAGCAGAGATACTTGTACATGCATATTTATATTTCGTTTTTTCATTTATTTAATATACATCCATACACTTCCATACATATACATCCATATGCATACATACTTATATATTGTTTCCTTATATATTCAATATACATACATATTTATATGTGACAATCTAACTCGTATAAAAAGACTAACCTGTCAATCAGAAGAGTATCCGAATGAAACAGCGGGTCTTAGACAAAGCTATATCAATTATAAATGATTATAAAATGTACTTGGTTTAACATTTTACTGCAGTTTCACGGTATCATCAATAAGATTTTTCGATCGACGCCAGTGGGGTACACTTCTGATGATCAGCGATGCTGTGAAACTGCAGCAAGATGTTAACGAAAGTACAGATTATAAAAATACCCCAATCGCAACTGATATATATATATATATATATATATATATATATATATATATATATATATATAACATGCCATGGACGAATAATTTCACGAAATACCCCTGTCAACTCGCCACCT
>NC_136507.1:64908737-64931237 GCF_053919585.1 Euprymna scolopes
TATATATAAATATATATATATCTATATATATATATTTATATATATAAATATATATATATCTATATATATATATATTTATATATATAAATATATATATATCTATATATATATATTTATATATGTATATTTATATATATATATATTTATATATATATATATTTATATATATATATTTATATATATATTTATATATGTATATTTATATATATATATATTTATATATATATATATTTATATATATATATATTTATATATATGTATGCATATATATATAACTATCTACTACACACAAATATATGTATGTATATATATATATTATACTATCCACTAAATATATATATATATATATATACGTAAATATACATACATATATATATATGGTTGATAGTTATATAGTTAATATACATACATATATATATATATATGGTGGATAGTTACATATATATATGGTGGATAGTTATATATATATATACATATATATATGTAAATATACATACATATATATATATGGTGGATAGTTATATTTTTAAAAATAATACACATGCTATTCTCCAATTGAGAGTACCAAAATTGGTTAAAAGGGAATTACTTCCCAATCGCATTTAGGTAAAAATGCACTTTCGTATATATAAGTTAATTATTAAAAAAGTATCGCAAAACAGAAACAAATAATCTCTCTCTCACACACACACACAGACACACACATATATATATATGATTAAAATACAATGGTCAAATCAGAATATTTTTTAATGTTTTCAGCTGTTGATTTTGACAATATAATTTGAAAACGTTAAATTATGAATTTTTGTTATAAAAAGATAAATGTATTTTATAAAGATTGCATTTACTTGGCCAGACACACATGTATATTTTTCTGCACATTTGATTGTCGTCTGCGTGATAAAATGAGAATAAAGAACTCTACTCGATTTTCACTATTACTATTTACGATTCATGATTACCTGACACCCATTAACTCTTATCCTCGTGTACCATTTGGGTCTTGATAAGTTAGGACTTCTTAGTCATCATTTGTTGCTAAACTTTCAATACTAAAACTAACACAATTTTCCACACACAAAAAAATTTTTTTTGGATTTAATAAATTTAAAAGTAAAGATCTCAAATCCAAAACATAACTCGTGACTAACAGTTGTATAAACCAGAAAATATTTTGGTACTTATACAGTATAAGGACAGTGCGATAATCGGAATCGTCCGGACGGTTTACGGAAAACGCCGAAAGGTTCCGAATGAAAGTTCCGTAATTTTTTTTTTTTGCTTAAATTTCTTTCCAATTTTCTTTCAATGAAAAATATTATTTCTGCCAGTACAAAGCTAATTTTGTGAAAAAAATGAAAACAAAACAATTTAAATGAAAAATTTATCGAAAAATAAAAACAATATCAATGAAAAATTATTGAAAAATGAAAATGAAAATAATATTCTTTTATTTGATAAACTTAACGAGAATTTTAGAGAACTAAAATTCAAATTAAGATACAAAAAATATTAATTGTAAACAAACTTTCATAAATAACTATTTGTTATTTGAATAACAAACAACTAATAGTAAACACAATTTTTTAATAAATTGTTTAATATATTTTCCCTCTTTTTATAATTTTTTATGTTTTTTGTTCAAATGAAGATAAATATTCAGATTGTTTTCTATAATAAACCAATCATAGCAAACTTATTTTTTCTTTTTTTTTTGTCAACGGACGATTCCAACGATAGCACAAATTCTAAATAAAAGTTAAAATTTACATAATTTTTAAAACAAAGTACGAAAAATATAGTTTAGTATCAATAATCAATTTTATTCAAATTGTATGTAAAAAAATACAATTTAGTATCAACAATTAATTTCATTCAAATTGTATGTAAAAAATACAATTTAGTATCAACAATCAATTTTATTCAAATTGTATGTAAAAAATACAATTTAGTATCAACAATTAATTTCATTCAAAGTGTATGCAAAAAAATACAATTTAGTATCAACAATCAATTTTATTCAAAGTGTATGCAAAAAAATACAATTTAGTATCAACAATTAATTTCATTCAAAGTGTATGCAAAAAATACAATTTAGTATCAACAATCAATTTTATTCAAATTGTATGTAAAAAAATACAATTTAGTATCAACAATTAATTTTATTCAAAGTGTATGCAAAAAAATACAATTTAGTATCAACAATTAATTTCATTCAAAGTGTATGCAAAAAAATACAATTTAGTATCAACAATTAATTTCATTCAAAGTGTATGCAAAAAAATACAATTTAGTATCAACAATCAATTTTATTCAAATTGTATGTAAAAAAAATACAATTTAGTATCAACAATTAATTTTATTCAAATTGTATGTAAAAAAAATACAATTTAGTATCAACAATCAATTTTATTCAAATTGTATGTAAAAAAAATACAATTTAGTATCAACAATCAATTTTATTCAAAGTGTATGCAAAAAAATACAATTTAGTATCAACAATCAATTTTATTCAAAGTGTATGCAAAAAAATACAATTTAGTATCAACAATCAATTTTATTCAAATTGTATGTAAAAAAAATACAATTTAGTATCAACAATTAATTTTATTCAAAGTGTATGCAAAAAAATACAATTTAGTATCAACAATTAATTTCATTCAAAGTGTATGCAAAAAAATACAATTTAGTATCAACAATCAATTTTATTCAAATTGTATGTAAAAAAAATACAATTTAGTATCAACAATCAATTTTATTCAAAGTGTATGCAAAAAAATACAATTTAGTATCAACAATTAATTTCATTCAAAGTGTATGCAAAAAAATACAATTTAGTATCAACAATCAATTTTATTCAAATTGTATGTAAAAAAATACAATTTAGTATCAACAATTAATTTTATTCAAATTGTATGTAAAAATTGTATGTAAAAATACAATTTAATGTCAACAATCAATTTTATTCAAATTTTATGTGAACAAGAATAAATGAAATAGGGAAGGGCAAGCAACACAAATTAAAAACAAATTTGGTTTTTAAACCGAAATATAACACCAGTGATTTGTAAAAAAAATCTGCTACAAATTAGATAATTATCCGATCTGAATAAATATCTTCAGTATTAATTAATTAATGCTTATATGAGATATTCATTTTATTTAAGAGATTAATGTAGTTTACTTGAAGCATTGTCTAGTGTGTATATAAAGGTAATTTATAGAAGGCAACACAATGCCAGGTGTAAGATATAACGGTGAAATAAATTATGCAGATTCACTTTTTATTAATACAATATGTATATGTATTTTTACGTATTTTGTATTTGAATTGTTCTTAACTGCATCAGTATGGTAAAATGAAGGTCCGTATTGTATAATATTTCGGGAAAATTCCTCTTCCTCAGATATCGGTTTTACTAGTATTGTATAATATTTCGTGAAAATTCCTTTTCTTCAGATATCGGTTCGACTTGTATAATATTTCGGGCAATTCCTCTTCTTCATATATCGGTTAGAATTTAGTTCAAACGTGCATACGGTGCCATTGTAAACGTGAAATGTTTCGCCAAAATTGAAGAGTCTGAAATTAATTTTTATGTGTTCACTTTCTTCTTGTTCTTGTTTTAAAAATCATTCTTAAACTTAAAAATGTAAAGCATGTGTTAATCTGTTTTTTTATTTTTATTACATTTTCACCCCAAACAAGGCACAGTTCCACTTTGATGTAAGGGGCTACTATCCGGGACATAAGTTGCAGGGATACTATGTAGGGAGTTGAGCAGCAAGATATCTGTTCACATTACAATTGAACTTCTGCATGTCAGAACAGTTGGGGAAGCAAGAACCCAGAAGGGAATTCCAAAGTCTAGCAGTTCTTGGGAAGAAACTATTAAAGTAGAATGCTTTCTTACATCTAAGGATCTCTACTGTGTATGGGGTGTGACTTTGCTGCTTGTCGGGTTTGTCGGGGGTGTTTACGTCGAGAGGGTACAAAGGCTTGTAGTTCGTTGAAGCATTAACCATTAAAATACTTGTAAAACAGGCAGAGGGATGCAACATTTTATCGATGGGACAGAGGGTGAAGCTTAGATGACAGTTAATCCATATAATATTCTACTTGTTCTTTCCTTAGTCCGTACGTTACGATATAAAAAAAAAGGTCAGATACAATTTTTTATAGCCAAATTCGCGAAACTTGGTTATAAAAATGCCAATCTGCTGATCCTGGACAAGAATGTTAGAATGACCTTCCTTTGATATGGTCTTGTTTTCGAATACTTTTGTAAGAACATATGATTATTATAATAATTGTGTGAGAAAGGAATTCTTAGTAACTTCGATGCGCAGCGGTTTTCCACCGAAGAAAGGAATCGGCGAAACATTACGTAAAAAAGAAATATTCAAAAGAAATAAAGAAAAATAATCTCTGCCAAGAGGTGCTGGACTGAAGGAATAAATTAAACATTATCTCTTACAATTTTATTTTATTATTTGTATTGAACTATGTAGCACAATATTACTTTCTACGTATTTATTAGTATTTATCTCCCTTGTTTTTAGTCCCCAAAACGAATTTTTCTTTTGCGTTTTCTTGAAAAATATCAGTTTTATCAAATCATATTTGTTGATAAAATATATTTCTAACTCCGCTGAATTTCCGCGGATGCTGAAAGTATTCGATATTATTTTATTTTGATTATAATTTTATTTTATTTATTTGTATTAAATTTACAGCTAACTAGTATATAAAACACTCCAGACATTTATTTATTTTTATATAATTTCCAATTTTTACTATCATTTTTTAATGACATTTGTCATTTTTTTGATTTGCATATTCAGGACATTATCTTTTATAGACGTGGTGGCTTATTAAGTCTTTAAAATGAATAATGATATAGTTATTTTAGTGACCTTAACTACATACATATATTTATCTTAATTAAAAGAAAAAAATATATTAACCACATTACTGAACTTTAATAATGATCTGATATTTGGTGGAGTTTTTGGCAGTAACCCATATGCATTTTTTCGGTTCGAACAATAATAAAATACTTGCATAAAAATTGGAGAAAAAAAAACTCTTAGAAAAAAATCTTCAGTTAAATTTTATTAAAGATTTTTTTCTAGGAGTTTTTTTTTTCCAATTTTTATGAAAATAATTTTTTGAATAAACTGACAACGTTTCTTTCAAAACCAAGTTAAGCTGCAAATATTTTAATAAAAAAAAATCATTTTTTTTTAAACTTCACCTTTTAGGTAGTTACTGCTTTTTCTGTGAAAACGTCATACAGAGAGTACTTAATATTTACAGAAATCTCCATTACTCTGTAATGAAGATTTCTGTAAATATTAAAAAATATCATTTGATTATTGTGTGCGTGAGAAAATACAAAGAAAAAAAAATTCTGTCTAATTTCCATTATTATCAGTCTCAATGATCATCCGACAATTATTAACTCTTATCCGGACCAAGATCAAAGTGTAGTATCTGTTCTTTAGATGCTACAATTAAATTTCTTGTTCTCTGTCAGTGGAGGAGAAATCCTTCACAACTGAGACAATTTTTATTTTTGTTCCTTTCTCCACGTTAAAAAAAGACTCTGGTGTCTAACTCTTATCCTCTAAAAGTATTTGGGCCTTGATAAGTTGGCTGATGTGAAAATAAAACACAAATGCTTCTTCTAAGCTTTGGTATGACTCCAAAAAGTTGTTATAGTTCATAAAAAAATCATTAGTGCTATTTTTTTTTTACCTGATTGATTTATTTTTAGGGGGCCTATTGTTTTTTTTTAATAAAAAATGACTTATAATTGCATTGTTGTACATTGCATAGGGGATAATTTCAGTTTTACTAAACATAAACTAAAACAGCAAGTGTTAGAAAAAGGCTTACAACACTAATCTGGTTTTCGGAAATTAAGTCAACGTTGGTAGTTTATATGATTAAAATCACGTTTAAGAAACGTTTAATTCCTGTTTAGAAGGACTTCCATTTTAATTGATTTTGTTTAGTCTGTTTTATAATCGTCAATATTTAAAATCGCGGTTTTAACATTGGAACGAGAAGGCTATTATTATGGTTATTGTTGATGCTGTTATTATTATTATTATTATTATTATTATTATTATTATTATTATTATTATTATTATTATTATTAATAATAATAATAATAATAATAATAATAATATATTAATGCAAATACATTTCCTCTGAAGATGTGAGCCATGCATTGAAAATCCATAGATTAAGGAAATAACTTAGATTTCTTTGTATTCTTAGTTTCAAACAGTAAATGCTTTGCCTAAAAATCTATATTGTAACTTACAGAATTTAACTATAAATCCTACAATGTTTAGTTTGCTCTACCTTGTATGCTGAGCAATTTCATTTGGATGGGATTGTCTTATAAAAATATTTCCTCTAAACAATATTCAATTAATCTGTGATTTAACTCCTCTCATTGTTCGGAGATATATATATATATTTCTGTAGAAATATATTTTCTTATAATATATACCAATCTCTGTCTGTCTGTCTGTCTGTCTGTCTGTCTGTCTGTCTGTCTCTCTCTCTCTCTCTCTCTCTCTCTCTCTATATATATATATATATATATATATATATATAATGTGTGTGTGTGTGCATGGATATGTATATGTTCATATATACATGTTTATGCATATATATATATATATATATATATATATATATATATATATATATATATATATATATATGCCAATTGGATATAGCTTCGTTGGACATGGATCTAACTTAGTATCTTGATTTGAGCCAGAACAATAAATTTTAAGGGGTAATAATAGGGGTCAAAGTTAAAAAAAATTGACTGCTTTTTTTTTTTTTTTGCTCAACATACACCTCCAAATACCCGGGCAACGCCGGACACCCATGTTAGTAATTATATATATATATATATATATATATATATATATATATATATGTGTGTGTAAGTAAATATTCATGTGTGTATATATGTAAATATATATACGTCTATGAATATTGTATTAATAATTATATATATATATATATATATATATATATATATGTATATAGGTATATGTAAGTAAACATTCATGTGTATATATGTAAAATATATGCGTATATGTATATTGTCTTCCAACATGAAAGCGATTGCACGATCCATGAAACTGCATTAAGCGGAAATCTTATTATTTATTTATGTAAATAGACTATCTGAATTGATATCGATCGATTAGAGGTTTCAAGATCAATCATATTGCCTCTACTCTTTTTCGCTTTTAAGGTATTTATCCTCGTGTTTCTTAATATACGTTTAATTTATTTATAAATTTGGTCGTATAGATATTTTTTAAAATATGTTCGTTTAATATATTTTTTAAAAACTGAAAAATTAAATTTCTAACTTTGAATAAATTTAATCCAATCAATTAAAAATAACGCGAGTGAAGCCGAATCATAAGAACGCAGACGTTTAAACTTCCATAATCTAATATTTTGTACGTGTACGTTTTTTTAAAACAAGGATGCAAACATTTTAAAGAACGCGATTCAAGTCGAATTTCAGAAAAACGTATGTTGCATTTATTTTATACTAGCAGGCCGCCCGTCGTTGCCCGCTCGTCAAATACGCGTAAATATTATATTTTAATTAATGTAGCCCATCGACGAAACGTTGCGTCCCTCTGCCTGTTCTACAAGTATTTTAATGATGAATGCTCTGGCGAACTGCAGACACTTGTGCCCCCACGACGTAGACACCCTCGACAACCCGACAGGCAGCTAAATCCCACCCCCACGCAGTAGAGATCCCTAGATGTAAAAGATCTTTCTACTCCAGTAGTTTCTTCCCCAGAACCGCTAGACTTTGGAATTCCATTCCAGGTCGCTGCTTCCCCAACTGTACTGATATGCAAAAGTTCAAGTGTAACGTGAACCGACATCTTGCTGCCAAAATCCTAACATAGTGCTCCAGTAGTTGTTGCCTCTGATAGTAGTCCCTTACACCAAAGTGGCAATGTGCCTTGTTTGGGGTGAAAATATAATTAAAAAACAAATTCTTATTTATTATAAACAAAAATACTGTAAGTATTAAATGTAACGTTAAATTCCTTTAAAAAATGAACTAAAAAGCTGAAAATGAGATATGTATATGCAAATATTATTTTTTCTACGCATTTCACTTCTTAGTAAAAAGAAATACTCGATCTTAAATCGAAATCAAATTCTAAAGACAGTGAGTCAAGTGCAATCCATTAAACCATCCTGATACGATCTTTTGAAAGTGTTTTCAAACCTACTTATTCTTAACATAATAATATGTCACTGAACGATTCATGCATGCGCATTCTGTGAAACAGTTGACAAGCGGATAAAAATCAGATGACCTCCCCCCCGTACCAATTTTTCAATTTTGCCATTTTTACAATCTCAATACCGTATATATAGAATTTCAAGTTTATAAATAAAAAATTCGTTGAATATATAGGTTGAGAAGTATCCTAACACGCGTTTTAATTTTTCTAGATATATAGGTTAACAGAAACTACCCTCACATCCGGCTAGCAATTAATGACGCTGTAATTTTCTTTACAAAAAGAAAGAAAATAAGAACAAAGATAATTCAATTAACATTTCGATAATTTATTTTTCGAAAGCAACAAAATGAGATGGGTGTCACATTTGATATATTCCGATATTGACAAAATTTACTGTGCATGAACATAGTTATATTTTCGCTATCAGAGAAAAAAAAAAGACTTATTTTATATTTTCTATATTTCTTTACGATATTCAAATTCGATGGATTTGATTTTAAACATAAAAATGAAAATGAATTCCTGCAGTAAACTTTGCTTATAATCTATATATCTATAAAAGTGAACGTGTCTGTTTGTCTGTGTGTCTGTGTACATTTCCCTACGCAATAACTCTGTCAATTTTTAGTCTATAGACTCGAAATTTGAAATACCGGGTACTGAGATTTGGGAAAATCGATGTGACGGGTGTCAGCCAGAAATTTGGCTGTTAAGGGGTCAAATTTCAACGATTTGACCTTTAAGAACTCTACCAAACTCCTCCGACAATTTTGGGTCTAGACACTTGAAATTTTAGATATAGGTTCCTTGAACCTGGATCTAACTTAATAAAGTGATTTGAGCCCGAAACTATAAATTTGAAGGGGTCATAATAGGGGTCAAAGTTTTAAAAAATTAACCATTTTTTTGTTTTTTTGCAAACACCCGAGCAACGCCGGGCACCCCTGCTAGTATGAAATAAATAAGTCTAAAAGTGAAACATCGATAAGTTGAAGGAAACAACGTTAGGGTTTTTTTTGTTCCTTGATAAAAGCGCTGGTTGAGTTTGAACTCAACCGGCGCTTTTATCAAGGAACACAAACCCTAACGTTAATTCCGCGTGACCAACGCCCTATCGGACAATTGAAAGGATTGTGCCGTTGGTACAGTGGTAACGTCACCAGCTTTGAATGTTTCGGTTTCGATTCTAGCTGATGGCACCTAAATACCTATTTTTTAACTTTTGAAATCACGACTCTATAATAATATATACGAAATCTGGACGAATTAAAACATCATATTTAAGCGTATTTTACAACCGGGCAAAGCCGGGCACCACCTCGCTCGTATTAAATAATAGTTAACTAAAAAAAAAGTTGAAGAAGAAAATGGAAAAGCAAATAATAATTAATCAATTAAAATGACTTTTTCTGCAACTAACGAGCAAATATCAGGAAGGGTCATTAGATGTCCTGATGGCTTGGCAGGCTGAGAGCAGGCTCAAGGCGTTTCCACGAATAGTGGCGATGGAGAGGCGTACATAAAATAAAGTCAATTCACGTTGGTCGCCGGGATGACGCATTATTAACAATCCCAGTCTATTGAAGAACTTGCGCCTGGCGAGACCAATCGTCTCCATGGCGGTTGTTTCTGTCAAGAAAGCATAATTTGATTGTTTGCGGTTCCTTACTGCCGCAGATGATTGTCGCCCGCATTGAAGATTGAACCTTTCAGAAGAATGGAACTTACAACGTAATTTATCTAGTAGTTTAATCACTACGCCACGGGTCCTTGAAGAGCTTGTAGATTTCCAAGTGTGACAGAAAGATTTCCGAGTTCGAGAAGATACACCTGAAGAAAGTGGAAGGTTACATCGGCCGAATCGTTGTAAAAAAAAAAACACTAAAGATGAGAACAGTAAAGTGAAGAATCCAAATAATACGAATAATCAATCATCATCTAAAAAAGATCAGAAATAATTATTTTCGGGTTCAAAAATGTAATTGCGAATAAAATGATTATGAATGATTAAAACATTTTTTTTTGTTGTTGCATTCAAGCGAATTCTACCAATAAACAAATCTTAAACGACTTTGGGAACAAAGAAAGTTTTTAAGTTAAGTCAAATACGTCTTAATTATTTATTAATGCGTTCATTAATAAGTTAATTAATTATTTAATTTACTAAACAACCTGTAAATTATATAGTATTTGAAATCCGTTTAATATTTAATTAAAACAGAGAAAGTTATTTAGTCCAATTTAATTGGCAAATGAAATAAACTAGATATGCCGGGATGGGGAATTTAGCATAGAAGCCAACAAACGGAAGAGGGGGTTAAAATTCAAATATATAACAAAAAATTTTACCAAAGGCAAGATAGGTCCTGGATATGACCTAAAACTATATCCAATGGTGAAGCCCCACCTTGCGGGCCTTGGGGAGTGTGGAGCCACCCTTTTATTGCCATTGCGTCCAGGTCCACTCTGACCCGGAGTGGTAGTACCTGTTAGGGTCCCAACTATGGGTTAAATAGAATCTGACTTAAAAAAAATATATACTCCATTAAAAATCGTTCCTCAAAATAACTGGATTCGGCATTAAATAACCTGAAAAAGATTGATATGCCGTAAAACAAAAACAACCAACCAACCAACCAACCAACCAACCAACCAAAGGCAAGATAAGTTACTCTTCTACCTACTTGGATAA
The DNA here is from genome assembly GCF_053919585.1 of Euprymna scolopes. Taxonomy (NCBI): domain Eukaryota; kingdom Metazoa; phylum Mollusca; class Cephalopoda; order Sepiida; family Sepiolidae; genus Euprymna; species Euprymna scolopes. The sequence goes on from NC_136507.1 coordinate 64,919,758, forward strand.
GTTTTGTGTGTTTAAACACATTTTAAGGCTAGTGCCGAATGTGTAAGTTAAACCGATAACAACATGGCCGACCTCGTACATGCTGTCTACAATGGGTTCAATAATATCTAACAAAAATCTAATATCAAACGAAATACTGATGAAAACCCACCAATTAAATGTAACGGTGACACTTATTAGGTAGATTTTGATCAGTATTCTGTTTATTTTTTTCTTCAAACTAAATAAAACCTTTAAAATATGTGAAAACACACCGAAAAGTAGAAGAGTAACATATCTTGCCTTTGTTAACATTTGTTATACATTTGATTTTTTTTTTTACGCTTTTTACATTTTTTGGCTTCTCTGCTAAATCCCCGCCGAGATTTACCAAAATTTGACGTGATTAAGATATGTTCATAATTTAATGTTAACTTCTCATCATCAAAATATGTGTGCGCCATAAATTTGTTAAATTATGAAAATGCGATGTGGTGGAGGCAATTATCACTTCAAAGCAGCTGGTTTATTAGTCCAGAGGTCAAAGTGCTGATCAGTAACAATTGGTGTTGACTGATGGCTCGTATTTAAATCTCAGGGTTGATACCCTCATTATGTCTAGCCACGCTGATGAGTTTGGAAAAAACACGAAATATCTGTCTGTAGGTGACACACACACACATTTGTCAGTTAGTTTATATATATATATATATATATATATATATATATATATATATATATATATATATATATGCTGTCAGTTCATATATATATATTTATATATATTTGTCAGCTAGTTCATATATATATATATATCTACCTATTTGTCTATCTCTTTATCTATCTATCTATCTTTCTACCTCTCTCTCCCCCCTCTCTCTCTCTCTCTCTCTCTCTCTCTCTCTCTCGGCGTGCAGAGGGATCAGTTTAATTTTTATATATTTGCACATTTTAAAATTTAAGGTAGGTAGCTCTTACTATCTTTTTCAATATAAAATCAGTTATGCCCCTAGTGGATTTTTATTTTTAGGTGATTATTTAAAAATATTTCATGTTAGCGGTTTCTATTTACATGCCTCTCCACTAGACACAAGCGCAGTTTTTACTGGGGAATGTCCAACTCCATATAAAATTGCATTTTGGATTGAGACAAAAATTAAAATTGTCTCAGTCTAAAAAAGATTTCATCTTCACTGACTGTGGAGAGAACTGTTATTTTTCTCTTTCGGTCATAGTTCGAACGTCGAGAGCAGAAATGTCTTTTTTTTTTAGGTGATTATTTAAAAAATCTTTTATTCTAGTAAACTTTCTGAACCGAACTAAATAATGTGTTAACTATGTTTTAGCGAAATAAATTTATTGTCAATAACATGGCACGATAATAAAAAAATGAAAATTGGCTCGTCGAAAATAAAGTTTGAATTGCTAGCTTAAATTTTATGCAAGATGTTGCTGGAAAATCCTCTTGTCAAATAGGCTTTATTTAATTAATATGACGTTTCAGTACATCTTAGACATTCTTCCGTAAAAAGTCAAAAGGAAACAATAAGGTAATGTGTAGAAACAACGGCTTAGAAAGAAAAATGGCCGATGAGTTCAAGTTTTATGTAAACACGAAAGCTGAATGAAAAATTACTCCATAAGCAAATAAATAAAAAGATCAAAGTGTAGTATCTGTTCTTCAGATGCTGCACTTCTATTTCTTGTTCTCTTTCAGTGGAGGAGAAATCTTTCACAACTGAGACAATTTTTATTTTTGTACCTTTTCTCCACGTTAAAAAACGACCCTGGTGTCTAACTCTGTCCCGTGGGGAGGCATTGTAAATAGGTACAAATAAGAAAGATAATTGTTTGTAGGGAAAGTTCGCTTCTTTAAAAAAAAAAAAAACAAACAAAAAAAGAGTTGTTATTCTTTTGTATGGACAACGAAATTCATTAATTTTTATTTATTGCGGACTATTATCCTCATATTTTTCTTAGTTGTTTCACGACGTTTCGGCGAACTATTCCTCTGGCCTTCGTCAGGTGGTAACCACGACGGGCTAGGAGATCTGAATCTCTTAACTGCATCCTCAGCAATTACTGCCTTCCATAGTTGTTGTCGTCTCACCAGGTTTTGGTCAAGTAAGCCTCTGGCCGGCTTAGGGTAGGATTGAAACCGCTATTTTAATACAATTCTCACCTGGAACTGTAGAGATTCAACGTCTCTATCAACTGCGCCACGGCCCCCTAAGATAAAGATGAGGATAATAGTCCGCAATAAATAAAAATTAATAAATAATACTCATCTCAATAATGAATTCCAATTAAAAATAATATAAAAGAACATTCATCTTTTTAACATGTCCATCTGCAACCATTACTTAACTGCGAATAACTGTTCAATGCGCATGGTAAATTACAAATTTTACACCTGCAAGAATTGGCTATAAACTGATTCTTGACAATACATTGGAATATTTTATAATTGTCAGACAACTTAATCATGTCAAGTTGGAATATTGTTATTTCCTTAGTCCACATGGAATCATTATTATAAAGATATTTAGAATTTACACGTTCTAAGAACACAGCAGCGATTTTCTTTCTAGGCCGCTGTGTCTACACATTACCGGAAGTTATTTATTCGGTGACGGACAGAACAAATATGGTTGCAGAATCGAAGGATTTGGAAGGAGTCGGATTCCTATTTTTAAATCCCTAAATAGAGAGTCCGAATATTGGAAGACTTTAAAATACAGAGTTGGAATCTGATATTTTAAAAATCATGGAGTCGAAGTCGGGCCTTATATTTATCGTTTCCGCAACGAATGAATTTAATAAAACTAGTAAGAGTCAGAAAAAAAAGGGAAAAAATGGAAACAAGAGACAGAGAGGGTTGAAGAACAAAGAGATAACACATTGCTTTTTTTTTTTCTTTTTTTTTTTTTTGCAAGTTTTATTGTTGTTATTTCATTTGAGGAGAGACAACGTAAATTGCTGAAACAAACTGTCGGCCAATGAACATGGATATTTTGCGTGTCAGCGTAAATTGTCAAAATATGTTTTAGTAGGCGAGCAGAGTTGGGAATTCATATTTGGTAGCGTATAGAATGCGCGTTGGGTATTTGGATAAATATTTTATAGTCATAACAATAATACGTTTTCTGTCTTATATATGTCTGTGTATTACTGACAATCAGGCCACACACACACACACACACACACACACAGACACACACACACACATAGAAGTACCTGAATACTCAACGTTTCGCCCGATTTATGCCGGCTTTTTCAAGAGGGATGGTTATTGATGAGAGAGTCGGAAGATTTGGGGCTATATATAATGATGAGGGAGAGCAGCGTGTTTCCTCACATCATTATAGACCTAAATCTTCCGACTCTCTCGTCAATGGTCATCCCTCTTGAAAAAGCCCGCATAAATCGGGCGAAACGTTGAGTATTCAGGTCCTTCCACCTCCATTTTATTTCATATCGTCGGATTTAATCCAGCTCAACAGTCATATATATATATATATATATATATATATATATATATATATATATATATATATATATATATATATAACTACTTAATTTACTCACATAAAATTAATATACGAAAGTATAAATTTATGCGTAAACTTTAAGTATTTACTTCAAAAGTGCTCAATACGTAGGTAGAGCTAGTTAGTAAGTTATAAAATATATATTGCGATTAAGCTACACTGAATATTCGGCGTTTCATCCACTCTAGGATTCTTCAGGCTTATGCGCATAAGCTTGAAGAATCCTAGAGTGAATGAAACGCGGAATATTCAGTGTAGCTTAATCGCCATATACATTTTATAACTTACTATATATATATATATATATATATATATATATATATATATATATATATATATTACAATAGAGAAAGGCGAGCATGAAAAGTAATATGGTTAAACTTAAAAGTGGAAAAGTAAAGGAATAGTTAAAACTGGAAAAGAAAAGGACAAGATATTCTATTAAAAAATATAATAAATTTATAACTTAAAATATTACAGCATTAAGAATTGATTATATAATGTTATAAACTGAATTTAAAAAAAATCTTAATGCTGTAATATTTTAAGTTATAAATTTATATATTTTTTACTAGAATATCTTGCCCTTTTCTTTTCCAGTTTTAACAACTAGTTATTTATTTTTCCATGTTTAAACTTAACCATATTACTTTCCATGCTCGCATTTTTCTATTGTAATCCGTGATCTTTCCAGGCTTCCAGTAAATTCGCTTGTTCTTTGTTTAATTTCAGTCTTCTTTTTTTTTTTTTTGCCCCGTAAACATGACATACACATATGTAAAAACAATGTACGGCACTCGTCTGCTTTCAATAAAATCCCATCAGTCTCCCTTTCATTCTTTCATTCACTCTGTTTCACTTGTTACTTTTCTCTTCGCGAGAGCGGTGAATTAGTAGCAACAGTTGTCGCTGAAGCGACGTGGTTGCTATGGAAACCAGTCATAGAAAACGTCGCCTACGTCCTTACGGTTTTTTTTTTTTTTTTTTTTTTTTTACGATTTTGAACACCAGCAAATTTATCACAACTTTTGTTTTACTGAACGAAAATTCAAAAAAGTTTTCACAATATAGCAGAGAAGGCGATCTATAAACTGTAATAATTGTTTGAAATTTTGGCGAAAAATGAGTGAGCGGTGAAGCTTTAAAGCAGTTCTAAATGACTAAAACTGCCACTTAACCATATATTCAATCACTACCATGTTTTAATGATTATATATATACATATATATATATATATATGTATGTATATATATATATAATATATATATATGCATATATATATATATATATATATATATATATATATATATGCATGCGGGTGTCTGTGCATAACTATTTTATCTATAATAAAAAGGTAGTTAAATGAACAACGAATATATGTGCGTATATAGTTTTATTTGTATATATATATATATATATATATATATATATATATATATATATATATATATATATATAGGCAATTTATTACTGTGAGTCCAGAATGAGGTTACATATTGTTTCAGCTAGAGGAAGATCCTCAAAGAGAGGAAATATCCAACTAGCATCGTCAGAATTCATAGATGGACGATGCTAGTTGGATATTTCCTCTCTTTGATGATCTTCCTCTAGCTGAAACAATATTTAAACTCATTCTGGACTCACAGTAATAAATTTCTTATATACTGCTCTGGCTACACATTGAGCACTCTAGTCCGGTTTTTTCACCACTGGTAAATATATATATATATATATATATATATATATATATATATATATACACACACACACACACGTATTTGTGCACGTTCCTAAATGTGGGGCGATAATTCAGTTCTAAAGAAAAAACTCTTGGGGGGGGGAGGAGCTGAATATAATTATCGCATTTAGAATCGCCATTTTTAATGGGTGGACAAAGTTTACAAGATAATAGTGATGGAACGATTCTTACTTTTTCTTTTCAGAATTGCAATTACTTATGTTATAAATTCTTGATTCCGATTGAAAATCTTTCAAAATTTAGCTGTAGAGTTTTATTCCTTATTCGGATTACACCTGTGGGAGTTGATTTTTATGTTTGAATTTTACTGGTAATTTAAACTCAATTAATATTTATCAGTTTATTATTAGTATCAGCAACGAAAAATTAATATTTAGACAAAAACATAAATGAAAATAATTAAACGAATTGTTTTCCTTTATGAACACATAGGCACAGTTTTTTTTTTTTTTTCGAGTCCGATACCTCAAAAAGTTTCGATTTTTCCGATTCCGATTAATCGCTTGGATCACCAAAAATAAATAAATAAATAAAAATAAATAAATAAAAATAAATAAATAAATGCTTATAATCAACTGGAACTCCTTTCACTATCATTATCTCGTTCTACTGACCCGTATGACTGAATTAATATCAATGTGGGGGGGGGGGCGAGTTTACAAAACGGGTCCCAAAATTTCTGGCCTCTTTCAGACTTCGTTAAATTTAGCTCACATGATATGGGCTGACCAATGTCTTATCAAATGACGTAAGCTTTTTTTTTTTTTTTTTTTTTTTGACCTACACTGTCATTCAGTCACTTCCGCAACCAAAATATTCCATTATTTTTTTTTTAATTTTAGAAGCAAAACAATACTTCACTTTTATTTTTTACTGGTTACTTTTATTTTTTTTTTCACCATTTTGATTTCATCAATCTGAATAGTCGGCTGGAAATACACTAAAAAAAGTAAAAAAAAAAAAAAAAATCCAAGAATTTACGGTCGAAAACTGGTTAAGAAACAAATATATTACAAATAAATGTTACCAAAGGCAAGATAAGTTACTTTTCTATCTATTTGGATAAACTTTTTGTGCCTTTACTTATTTTAATACGTTCTCCAAATCTGTCCCATGCTGATGATATCACTTTTTTGTTTTATTTTTTCTTATCAAAGTTCTCAGTAATCAAGGGGCCCCCTACCCGAGGTTAACATTTGAACTTTACATGAGATACATAGGTATTAAAATGTTCTATTGAAATTATTTATCTAACAAACACTGATTCAGTAAAGAAGTCGAACACATATTTTTCCTCTCCCCAATTAACCATTTTAATATGCTTTATTATATCTTTCTTTTTGGTCTCTGGGTCTTACTGGGTTCCAGGAAAAGAATTCATCTAGTCTGGTGGAGTATCCAGCTTCGGACTTTTACTTTAGGTAACATCACTCCTTGTAAAAATCTAGTCTGGGTTAACCATACCGAGGAGATCTTATCTGGGCTGCGAATATTATGTGATTTTGAATATTTGGTCAGTGTTTACTTCTAAGGAAACGTATTCTCGTGTCAGGTTTTTTTTCTGACAAACCCCTGTACAAAGAGATCTCAGACACTGTGGGATTGTGTCTAGTAAGCATTCAAGTTCTCTCCATTGTAAATTCAATGCTGTGTCATTTGAATAGAGATGCACATGGTGGTATTAAAATATGACAGTTGCCTTCTTAAATCAGGTCGGCTGGAATGTCTTTCAGAAGAAGGAGCCACTCACGGCGTACTCCATTAAAAGTGAGCGAAAACAGAATAAATCAACTTCCGGTAACTTTCAAACTATTTTCACCGTCGCTACTTGAAAAAAAGAATTTCATTTTTTTCATTTTTTTTTTTTTTTTTAAGTAGGACTCCTAAAAATGTTAATCGATATTTTATTAAAAGAATGTTTCTGACGAATGGTTGTGTTTACGACTGGAAGAAAAAAAAAAAAAAAAAAAAAAAACCTCCTTTGGCCCCCTCAGGGGTCGCATTGAACACACATAGACAAGTCTCCTATCGGCATACAGTTGACTCTCGCCACAGTCAGACACGCAGATAGGTTGACTCAGACAAAACCCCGAACTTATGCGCACGCACAGACAATCCATCCACACACAGGCACACGCACGCACGCACACACACGCGCATGCTCACACACACACACACACACACACACACACACACCTCACTTTTAATTAACGTTCTTTTTAGCTCTTCTTAAGAGGTTCTCAATTTCAATCAGTGAAAGATTTTCTTTTTGGAAGGTGAGAAGGGGTGTGTTCTTTTAGAATTTTTTCTTCTCTCTTGTCGAATTTCTTGAATTGTGTTTCCTATGATTCACGTTTTAACGCTTGACAAGAATGGATCCGCTCTTTGCAATGCGTCTATTCAACCTGCGATTTTAGCAATGAAAATGGCAGACCAACGGACAAATCGACAAAACATTATTTCAAACCTAAGCATGACAGACTAAGGAAAATCGCGTTTCTTTTTTTTATAACTTCACAACACTCGAGTCAATCCAACCCAAATTTATGTGTGCCATGCAGCTTTCATAACATTAATATTTATTTTAGGAAAACTTCTGCAAGACTGGACGACAAAATATTTAGGATTTCTTATATATCAATATCCAGGATAAATAACACCCTACGTTAGAATTCTCCCTTCAAACTCCTCGGCTTAACATTCACGGGCAATATGAACTGAAACAAATACATTGAAGACATTGCGAAGGCTTCTCCAACGAAGGTGGGTTTCCTCTATCGAGCTAGAAGCCAACTCGCACCTGAGACAAGGCCACCATTCGCCCATGCATGGAGTATTGTTGCCGCATCTGGACTGGTGCATATACCACAAGTTTGTCCCTCTTGGATAAGATCCAAAAGAGAGTTTTCAATCTAATAGGTTCCATTTTGTCAACTAAGCTCCAGCCCCTGTCCCATCGCCGCAATGTTGTATTTCTGTGCCTCTTTTACAAATATTTTAATGGAATGTGTTCTGATAAACTCATTGAACTTGTGCCCCTTCGACGTACATATCCCCGACAAAACCTGCTTAGCAACAAAATCTCACCCCTTCACTGCTGAGGTCCCTAAATGTTAGAAAGCTTTCTATGCTAATAGTTTCTCCCCTCGAACAGGTAGACTTTGAAATTCCCTTCTTGCTACTTGCTTTCCGACTGTACTGATATGCAGAAATTTAAATGTAACGTAAACCAACATCTTGTTAATCTTTCCTAAGCACAGTCTCAAATAGTAGTCCCTTACGTCTACGTGGCGATATTCCTTGTTAGGCGTGAAAGTGAGTACGATATATATATATATATATATATATATATATATATATATATATATATATATATATATATATATATATATATATAATAAATAGATAACCTTGATTGCCCTTCGAGGCCTGTGGTGCAGGGGATAGAGGCGTTGAGTCTCTACGATTCCATTTCAACAAACAACAACAACAACAACAACAAAAAAGAAACACTATTACCTACTTATGTGTCATGTCCAAATTAGTATAAATTTCGAAAAATTACGAAAAATGATCCAGTAAATTTGTTAGTTCTAGCTTTTACTAAAAATCGTACATGTTAACGGTCGGACTTTGCAACGTCGGATTTTAAATGAAACTGAGGAAAGCAAGGGAGATAACCCAGTTTTTCATATAGAGTTGGTCGCAAAGATTAAAGATTAAAACTTTCAATAAAAAAATTATTTTTACTTGTTATTACTTTTACACTGGACCATTTTTCGAAATTTTTGGAATTTATACTAATTTCGACATAACACATAAGTACGTAATAAAATCGTCTTTAGCTGAACGAGTTTGTTTTAAATCCCACTATTCTACAGAAGCGCCATTAAAATTGATTTAACAGTGAAATACATTATGTCAGGATCAAGACATTTAATGATCGTTTAAGGATTTTGTTTAATAAATTCAGGAGTATGGATTCTAGACGAGTCCCATTTTGTTAGAGATCTATTCATGCCATGTATAATGTGAATATAATGTATTCATGCGTGTGTAAATGATTACGTTGGGCCCCTCTCCCAAATAAATTTATTGTTTTTATTGTGTAGAACGGTGTTGTTTGAATGAGAACAAAACCGCATGAGAAAAACAGCTGTTGAGCTTCAATTAGAGATATAGACGCCAAAGTAATGTTGGTTAGGGTTAGGGTTATAACTTTATAAATTCGATTATCTCCTCTATATTTCTTTACTAATATTAGAATCGATTTTGTACTAATATCGTCGTAAATAAATATGACTCGACTGATTTTTCAAATAATATTTCTATTCTCATTGTCTTGCTAATTTATGTTTAAAAATAATAAATAATAAAATTTTAAGGCATCGTATATACATACACTGTTTCCCTTAACTTCTCTCTCTCCCCTCTCTCCCCCCCCCTGTAAACTAAGGAAGGCAAGGGAGATGACTCAGTTTTGTATCTTGAGTTTGAGTTTTCGAGGGAAATTCTTAGCCTGAAGACGTAACGGGTGATTACAGAAACATGTTTGCACATATGTAGCCATCAATGTTTGCATAAATAAATTAAATATATATATATATATATATATATATATATATATATATATATATATATATATATATATATGTACATGCATACATATATATATTGTTTCATTGGATGTACTTCTAGGAAACTAAACTACTGCCATAATATATATATATATATATATATATATATATATATATATATATATATATATATATATATATATCCAATGAAACAACATGTCTCTACCAAAAAGTGCCCAATGAGTAAACAGAGTAGATATATTAAATTTATTTATACAAAATTTCAGTTTTCAAGGGTAATTCTTGGCCTGAAGACGTAATCTCCCCAGTAACGGGTGATTACAGAAACATGTATGCACATATGTAGCCATCAATGTTTGTATAAATACATTTTTTATATATATATATATTACCGTTTTATCTGTTTTAGTTACACATGTTTCTGTTACCGGGTTGTATCAACGATCCAGCAACTTCGTCAGACTTGAACAGAAGTGGTTACCAATTAAAACAGATAAAACGGTATTAAAAATATATATTTGCTCTGCAATAGTATTTCATTTACAGATTTTTAACAAAAACAGCAAATTAAAATTTGATAACAAAGTCTTCTCACTTTTTCTCTTGTTTCCTACACAGTTCTATAATTGATGACATGTTCGATCCACGCTTCTCTTCTGTGGATTACAACTGCAACACACACATTGAAGTTTGTGATGACATTGCCGTACATCTCAAGAGGAATTCTTCAAATTTCCTGACGGATGTCGGGGTTAAATGGTCTGTGGGTTGTTGTTGTACACCCTCTCTTTCAGATACCCTCATAGGAAGTAGTCTGCGGGAGAAAGATCGGGAGAGTAGGTCCATAGAATGTTCGTGCGCCGTGAGGTGTATCTATCTCCAGGAAAGTACTCGTTGGGGAAATCCAGAGACACATTTGAGCAATGTGGAGACGCACCATCCTACTGGCAAATGACGTTATTCATATTGACTCCCTGTTTTCTCCTAAGAGCAGCAATAAATTTCCTTCTCAACATTTCCACATAACGATAAGTGTTTACAGTCATTGAACGACCAGGCTCGTCTTCGAAAAAGTACAATCCAATGATTCCTTTGCGGCCAATGGCACACTACACAGTAACCTTTTCAACACTACAAAGGGCGAATGACATGCTAATAAGCTTGGGCTTGGGCCCAGAATCTCATACTCTGCTTATACACATGTCTATTGAGGTGGAAATGTGTTTTATCACTAAAAAAATCAAGCCCAACTAACCGGGGTAATCTTCAATGCGTTGACGGATGTTTCTACAAAAGGTTAGTCTCTCTTTTATTTGCTGCCGTCTGAGCTTGCAAAATCTGAATTATGTAGGGAAAGAGATGAAGGTCTGTTCAGTATGCGTCTAACAGTGATCATAAAGAGGGCGGTCTCCTGTGACGAACGTCTGGCTGATTTTCTTGGTGATTTCTCCAGACGCTGCCTCACGGTCTCAGTGTCAGTGGCTGTTCTTGCAGACCTTGACCTATCACTATGTCCTTTATTCCCATTAGTCACACATCCTGTTTCTCTGAACTTCTGAATTTTTGTCATGGTGTCTACTTTTTTTATTGTTT
>NC_136507.1:64933737-64938737 GCF_053919585.1 Euprymna scolopes
AATTTCCGACATTTTTGTTAATATTAGTTAAATTTATTGTCATATAGTTCTATCTGAAAGGATATCGGGCTTTTAGTGCGTGCACGGTCTGCTCTCTTGATTTGCTCAGTACCGTTTCGGTGAAATATTTGCTGTTATAGAATATGTGTTCGTGTGTACGTATGCGTAACGAGTGTAAGTGCCCGTGTGTGCGTGTGTGTATGCAGTGAAGTAAGTGTACGCGCGTTTCTGTTTGATTGTTGTAAACGGAGAAACCGGTTTGCCTCGTTTCACATTTCGACGGTTTTCATCGTTTTCGGCTCACTTTCTCGCCACGGGTTTTCACTTCTGCTCGGTGCAACCGGCGACTTTTGATGGAGGTTACGGTGAGGCGGCATACCGGGACCGGAGTGTTGAGTGTGCATTGGGGCATGTAGTGCAGATTTCGAAAACCTGGTGCCACCACTTTAAAAAAATAAATTCTTCTGCAGTCGTTCCGGTTCCAAAATTCTGAATAATATCCACTGTCAACGTCCCATGTATAAGTCAGACCACTTATTCCCGAATAATTAATATTGTTTTATTATTTTTTTTTGATAAATAATACTTAAGTTATTAAGATAAAACTAACAAATGCGCAGACCTTATATATATATATATATATATATATATATATATATATATATATATATATATATATAAATATATATGATAATCTTAGCGAGCAAATTGGGAAGGCTGTTGGTTGCATGGACTATGTAAATTGTTTTATGTTTTTAAAGTGAGCATCTTTAGAGTAAGCGAACAAGAATGCAGCAAAGACATACTTTTGTAAACTTGTTAATCGTAAGATATCAAATATTCGATACCTTAACAATTGGAGACGAAGACTAAAATTGCTAGAAGCTCTACAAATTAAAAAAAAAAAACAAACTACAGCCCCTTATGAACCGGGTCTCATTTACTCCCGGGACAAATATCCTAACTGTATTCAATTACTAACAATAAATAAACTAAAAACATATATAAAATAATAAAATCAAAATCAAAAATAAAATAATTCGCCCCTACACATCCTGGACTCACCTTTATAATCAATAAAAAAAAAAACTAACTATTAATATACCAAGTCTTAATAAAGAAAAAAAAACGACAGCAACAACAACAACAACCGCTCCTGACGACGATCGGATGTACCGATAGAAAGCGTTTGAGAAAAATATGACTGAACAACAAGAGAGAAATTAGAAATTTCTCTCTTCTAACTATAATAAATATTTATTTCTGTGAAGTCTGATGAAATTATCGGATCGTTAGCACGACTCGGTAATCGAAACACGTGTAACCAAGCAGATTAAAGCAAATACCCACACACAGCCGCTCCCATTGGTTAAAGGGAAAATTATTCCCAACTCGCATTTAGGTAAAAATGCATTTTCGTAAATAATTGAATTCATTCAAAAACAAAAACAAATAACATTTAAATAAAACGCAATGTATCCAAACAGTTGTGCGGAATAGACGAGCGGTAAAAGTTTAGGCTCCTTACCGTGGGGTTCCGATTTCGAATCTCTCTCCAGGTTCAGCTACTCTGATGAGTCGTACGCGATGAAACACGTGTCAGTGGATAATTATATATTTTAAAAACTATATATATATATATATATATATATATATATATATATATATATAATGTGTGTGTGTGAGGGTCGTTCTAAAAGTAATGCTTCCAATATTTAAACTAAAAAACCAAACTCTAAAGAACTACGAAAACAGGAGTGATACCATTAAAGCGAGCAACTTTTATTTTTCTACATAGTCACCATCCTTCTTGATGCACTTTTGTATAATTCAAAATTTTTAAAATTCAACCGATGTAACACAAATCCTAAAATTTTTGTAACATTTTTATTGTTGTATTAATTTTCTTTTCCTTCTAAATTAACTGTAGGTTTTATTCTTTAAACACAATCAAATTTTAATTGATAAAATTACCTGAATTATTAAACATCCGTTAAAATATATTTTTATTAAATAACCTGAATTAATTGTTTAATTATTAGTTAATGTTATTGATGAAATGACTTAAAACGTTAAACACGCGTTAATAATAAATGTCAAACATAAAATAACAATAAACGTCAAACATGAAATAATAATAAATACATAATATAAATAATAATATTAAACATACAATAATAATATCAAACACATAATAAAAATTAATATCAAAGTTACAACACTAATAAATGTCACGGACGTTAATAATTAATGCCCAGCATATAATAATAATGTCAAACATTCAATAATAATAATAATTAATGCCAAAGACACAAAATTAATTAATGTTAAACATACAGTAATAACATCAAACATATAAAAATTAATGTCAATTAATTAGTCAATAATGACTAACGTAAAACATACAATAGCAATTAATAATAAAAATAACTGAGTTTATCAAACATACGTTAGAGTATTTTGATACAATCAGATTTCATAAAATATAATCTGAACTATATATAAAGCATATGTAAAAAATATATATTATATAATTGACATTCATTATTAAGATGAGTATTATTTATTAATTTATTTATTGCGAACTATTATCCTCAGTTAGTTATTTCGCGACGTTTCGGCCAACTATTCCTCTGGCCTTCGTCAGGCGGTAACCGCGACGGGATAGGAACTCCGAATCTCCTAACTGTATCCTCAGCAATTACTGCCTCCCATAGTTGTTCTTGTCTCACCACGTTTTGGTCAAGTAAGCCTCTGGCCGGCTTTGGGTAGGATTGAAACCACTATCTTCAATGGTCACCTGGAACCGTAGAGATTCAATGTCTTTATCAACTGCGCCGCGGGTCTCGAAGTGCAACCAAGGTTGGATTTTTTGGTTTTATAAATCCACGTTTTATTTGTTATATAATCTTCCATGGTTGAGTCCTTACCGAATGGTTATATATATATATATATATATATATATATATATATATATATATATATATATATATATATATTAGTAATTTATAAAATATATATGGCGATTAAGCTACACTGAATATTCCGCGTTTCATCCACTCTAGGACTCTTCAGGCTTATGCGCGAATTCTGTTTTCCATTTATATATGCTCCCCTTAAGAGGAGCATCTAAAAACGATAAACAACCACAGAATTCGCGCATAAGCCTGAAGAGTCCAAGAGTGAATGAAACGCGGTATATTCAGTGTAGCTTAATCGCGATATATATTTTATAAATTACTAACTAGCTCTACCTACGTATTGAGCACTTTTGAAGTAAATACTTAAAGTTTACGCATAAATCTATACTTTCGTATATTAATTTTATGTGAGTAAATTAAGTATTTATATATATATATATATATATATATATATATATGTATATATATATATAATTGGCATTCATCATTTCTGAATTTATTTTATTGCGGACTATTATCCTCATCATTTTCAGATGTTGTTTCACGTACCTGACGAAGGCCAGAGGAATAGTTGGCCGAAACGTCGTGAAACAACAATTAAAAAGATGAGGATAATAGTCCGCAAATAAATAAATTCATCTGTAAAAATATTTCATCAGTAATGATTTTTTTTTTGTCAAACAAATAGTACAAACAAACCAAAGAATCGATTGATTTTTTAAATTCGATTAAATGCTTATGTAGTTGTTTTGATTAAAAACGTCAATTTATTTGTTAATGATTCCCAAGTTTTCAGCAAACGATTTTCGCATTTTTTAATCTATAATATTTTATACGGAATTATAATTTTGGTAATGTTTTAGCGTTATTGTTTACCGTCGCTTAGCAATTCTATTTCGTTTAGTTTTGAAAACAAATACTATTATAGATACTAACAACTTGAAGCACCATTTCTATTTTAAATAATCTATATATTAATAGCGGAGTACCTTTAATGTAACCCAACGTCGTTGAAGCCCTAAAAAATTGATAATCAACTTTCTCCAATTTTGCAACATGGCAAGAAAAAGAAAAGAAAAAAAAGAAAGAAAACAACATACTGAGGATGGAGTATAGTTCCGAAATATATTTATGTTATAAATTTCAAACAAGTAAAATATTTGTTTATTTTCCTAATATTACGTTGTGATTTGCATTTCAAGCGCACTTGATGCATATTTAATTAAATTTAAATTACATCAACGTTTCTATATGGAACTCACACACGTGACGTTATTCTCGCGTTGCCTACGTACTGTTCCAACATTTCAAAATACAATCGCTAAGATACAACGCGCGGCTCTTTACAAACAAACTTTTCCTTTTCCAACTTTACAACATAGCAAGAAAGAAGAAAAGGAAAAAAGAGAAAAAAAACCAACACACTGAGGATGAAGTTTAGCTCCGAAATATATTTATGATATAAATTTCAAAAAAGTAGGATATTTATTTATTTTTCGAACATTGCGTTGTGATTTAGCTTTCAAGCGCACCTGATGCGTATTTTATTTTACTCAAATGAAATCAAAGTAGAAAAGAGGAGATGGAAATCTGTCGCAAAGGTTCCAATATTTTTAAAATATTTTTTGTGACATTTTAAGCGTTGGATATCAATTTTGTGACATTTTAGGTGTCCGATATCAATTAAGAACTATTCCTCAAATTTCGATTTCTGTTTTCTATTTTTAAGTTTTAGTGGCTATATTATACTATAAGAATCGATATTTGAACATTCAAATATTTCAGATTTTCATTAAACACGATCCATAATGTCATTAGACACAAATTAAACACTATTCCCTAAATTGCATATTCTTCTAAAGACCCCTTTAAGTTGAATGCTTAAATTTAACATATTTTTAAAAATGCAAATAATATAATGCAATTTACTCAAAATTTGAATAGAGATTCTAGATTAAGGTTTAGTATCAATTTTAATATTCGTAATAGAAACCGACTTCGAAACCTAGTAGGTGATGCCCACAGAAGAAAAGTTGCGAGCATGTCTCTGCTCTATTGTTATTTTCATAGCAAGTGCGA
>NC_136507.1:64946237-64948737 GCF_053919585.1 Euprymna scolopes
TTTTATCATGAAAACTAATTACACACTTTTATTCTCTTTGACTCTATTGTCGAACACGACTTTCAATAAACTTTCCATTATCTATCTATTGATAAAATAAAATAAAAAAACTATTTATCATATATTAGTGTTTCCTCGCCTACACATAACTTTAAAATATACATAGTATAGATTTCTTTATTTACCAGTAATTAAATATTTATCGAAATTATAAAGAAAAAAGAACATTATCAAAATTCGTTTTACAATCCTTTAATCATGAATATGTATATTTTGAATAATTTTTCTTTAAGCCGGCTACTTGAAATACATCTGACATATAGATGGTATGATTTTAGGTTTTCCATTGGAAATTTTAATTGATTGTTTAAATTCTATTTTTATTTTAATTTAATTTTATTCTACTGTTTTTTTTTTTACTCAAATAATAAATGGCATGTCTTTAAGTTTCCATTTTATATTTTAACTGATTTTTCTTTTTTGTTTTATTTCATTTTAATTATATTTTAATTTAAGTTTAATTTTATCTTTTATTCCATTTTATTTTAATTTTATTCCATTTTATTTTTATTTTATTTTAACTGTTTTTTTTTTACTCAAATATTAAATGGTATCATACTTTGTCCGGGGTAATGGCGCCAACTAGCTAAAAGTGCTCTTTTGGCAACCACGCATATAAAGAGCACTTCTTTTTTAGTTGGCGCAATTACCCCAAAGTACTGCGTGTTTCTAAGTTTTCCATTTGCTATTTTAACAGATTTTTCTTTTTTTATTTTCTTATTTTATTTTAATTTAATTGAATTTTTTTTATTTAATTTTATTTTTATTTGATGTTATTTTATTTTAACCTTTTTAATAAGTTAGATGGTATGCGTTTAGCTTTTCCATTTGATATTTTAACGGATTTCCCTCGATAAAAGACGACAAAAAACTCATCAAATGCAAAGCTTTGATTCAGTCAGAAAAATTGGCATCCAATATTTCCCAGATAACTTCTTTACGATTAGACAGAAGGTGTAAGGCACATGGCAGAGGGGAGCACTAAAGTAATTCAGTAACAATTTTAAAATAATCATCTAAATAAATAATACACTAAGATATTTCTCATATCCTTTCACATACATTGCCGATAATGATTGGCGTTTAGTTGCATGTCGCTAAGATAAGCAATTTCAACTTTACCCAATTTTTAATTAATTGTTCTAAAACTCAAATTATATTGTCCGATCAACTAAAATATTACATCTATAATATAAATTTAACCTGTCTGTTTAAATGTATGTATGTATGTATGTATGTATGTATGTATGTATGTATGTATGTATGCATGTATGTATGTATGTCTAAAACGTTCGACAGAGGCGACGGATTTTCACGAGATCAATATAATTTTGAAGCACGACTCTTCGGGCGAAAAATATCGACAAATTGGCCAAAAACATTAATTCTTTCAGTCTCAATTTAGCACTTTTCTACGGAGTGGCGCTTTTTTCGTCGATATTTTCGAAAGTCATCCCCTCTTTTCGATTGACTAGGCTTAATTTAAACCTACGTCACTTCCGTTTTGGCGATGGACGCAACAGCAGACACGTCACATTATTTTCACGTTCTTTTTCTCATTTGCGGTACAATGTCTGCCTACTACCACTTTTCTTTTACTCAACAAACACCCGGGCAACGCCGGGCAACCAGGCTAGTATTTAAATAAAAGAAGAAACTTTGCGAGTCTGTCTCTGCTCTATCATTATTTTCATGGCAAGTTCTCGGTTGATGTACAGTCTATACCCCCCCCCCCTGTCGGACTTTTACAAAAAGCACTCGACTAGCTATAACCACTATCAACAATTTCCCCCACTCTCTATCTGTGCCTAAATCTAAACGCAGATTTCATGAAAAAATATTCTTTTCTAGAACTGCCAGACTGTGGAACATTGTTCTGCTGGCCTGCTTTTCACTCAACTACAATACTGTGGCTTTCAAGCCCAATGTAAATAATTTATTGTTGAACCGTCCCCTAAAATAATAAAATTCTACCCAACTGACACCATTAACAATTACTACACTACCACCTTGCATTCATTAACTCTTATCCTCGAATAACCTTGGGTCTTTGATAAGTAATAACTAGCTTGTAAAAATACATTTTAAAAAAGCGACATTCCATTTTATTGAGGTTGAAGAATATTTATCTGCCAGTTATTTAGTTGATTAAAAATTAGATTTGATAAAAAATTATTATTTTAAATAAATATATGAAGCAGAGACATGTTCTTATTTTTTAAAATTTATTTAAATAATATTTAGCTGGCAATAACAATTATTTTTACCGAAATAAAGCTATTTTTCTTATTCGTATTGACCCTGATATGCATGTATTATTAAAAAAAAAAGAAAATATTATATGTTGAAATGATATAGAAAACATCGTGGTCCCACTCGTACATGATTATTATTAATTTATGATTACAACATTAAATTAGTTATAAAATGTTAGTTGAAA
>NC_136507.1:64951237-64956237 GCF_053919585.1 Euprymna scolopes
CGTAGAGTTGTGAAAATTCAACCACTAGATTGCGCCATATGCCAGAAGTTAATCCTTGGAATAAACCATTATTTGTATAATTAAAATAGTTTTCTCTGTGATCTATTTGAATTTAAAGTTCCTGACCCATAATAATAAAAAAAAACAAGTATATATCTGTTTGTCTAAATGTTTTTATTTTCCAAGAAAACATTGCTGTATTGTTGTCCTGCTTTGCAGATTTAAAAAAAAAAAAAAAAAAAAAGATGAAGAAGAAAGGAAAAACGAGAGGACGTGATTGGATGGAGGATTGATGTCCTCATCTTCCTCCATGAGCATTGATCGTCTGTGGAAAGATGGAAGGATGAGAGAGGGGTGGGGAAGGACAAACCAGTGGTGCGACACAAAACAACTACGGCCAACAGGATCCGTTGATTCTTGCTGGGAGCGACCCATGACACGCTCCAGAAAAGGTGTGGCAAAGGTCCGCGTGGTGTCAGTGCCGCCAGGAAATGACCCTCACCCCCACGACCATTACGTCTGTGGGTCGACGAACATCGTCGGTCGATTAACAGCAAAACACTCAGACGAAAACGAAAACATAAATAATAATAATAATAAAAAAATCGGAATAGCAAATGACATAAAAAGCTAACGAAACGATCGAAAAGTCTCTACAGACGAACGAAATTGCGTTTCTTTTTATCACAAGTGCTTTTTATTTGCACATTTGCATGCATCAACAAAGAAGTTCGGAAATGTTGCGGTTGGTTTATTAACTATCACAGTTGGTTTCGTTTATTTGTTTGTTTGTTTTTCCACTTTATCTGTTTTCCTAATCTGTCTGTCCCCTTTGTCTATCCATCTGGCTCTTTCTCTAAATCTCACATCTCTCTCTCTCCCTTTCTCTCTCTCTCTCTCTGACCATTAGCTTGCTTCTCTTGTCCTCTGTGTCTTACTTTATTTGAGCATCTATCTCACACTTTTCTGTGTCTGTCTATCTACTGCCTAGCTTGGTCTTCGGGTCCAGATCAAAGTGTAGTATCTGCCTTCAGATGCTGAATTTCCATTTCTTGTTCTCTTTCGGTGGAGGAGCAGTCCTTCACGACTGAGACAATTTTTATTTTTGTACCTTTTCTCCGCGTTAGAAATCGACCCTGGTGTCTAACTCTGTCCCGTGGGGAGGCATAGTAAATAGGTACTGTCTATCTCAATATCTGTGTATCAGTCCCTCAACGAATCTGTCTCTTCAACTCTCCCCCCTCTATCTGTGATATATATATATATATCTTTATATATATATATATATATATATATATAACTGTTATATGTATAACTATTTTATATATATAACTGCTATATATATGTATATATAGATTACTGTTATATATGTTAATATAACAGTAATCTATGTATATATGTATATGTGTATAACAGTAATCTATACATAGAGATTACTGTTATATAAATGATATATATATATAAGTACATATATATATATATATATATATATATAAGTACATATATATATAAGTATATGTATACATATAAGTATATGTATGTATGTGTATATAATATATATGCATTTAAGAATATATATATATATATATTCTTAAATGCATACATATACATATATACACATACATACATATACTTATATGTATACATATACTTATATATATGTACTTATATATATACTTATATATATATATACTTATATATATTTATATTCATAGATTTATAGATACTTATATATATACGTACATATATACTTATATATATAAATATTTATTTATACTTGTATATATACTTATATACTTGTGTATATATATATTTATATATACATAATTGTATATCTATATAATTATATATACAGTGATGATCATATTTATTGGCACGGTAAAATAAAAGTTAAATTTTGTCTAATAAATTCTAAAAAAGGGATTAAATTAAAGAAAATAACAAAGTATATTATGTATTTTTAACTGGCCTTTCCGATGCAGCAATCGGATTTTAGAAAAAATAAATAACAAAGGAACAACAAACATAATTGCAAAAAACACTTGTTCAAAATTATTGGCACGATTTATTTAATAATCAATTGTATAGCCTTTGGCCTTGATTACCTTCCTCAGTCGCTTTTCATAGTTTACAACCAAGTTGTTGCACTCTTCAGTAGTAATTTTAGCCCACTCTTCCTGACAATAATCCTCCAATTGAATAAGATTCTTAGGCTTCCGTTGCATTACCCTCAATTTTAATGTTCTCCATAAATTTTCAATTGGATTAAGGTCTGGGCTTTGTGATGGCCACTCCAAAACATTAATATGATTGTCCTCAAGCCATTTCTTAGTCAGTTTAGCCGAATGCTTTGGGTCATTATCTTGCATGAACCACCAACGACGACCAAGTGAGAGCTCTTTAGCAGAGTCTTTCAGGTTTTCATCCAATATTTTAACATAATCTTCCTTTTTTATGCTACCTGTGACCTTAACAAGTCGCCCTGGTCCAGAGGCAGCAAAGGATCCCCAAAACATCAAACTGCCTCCACCGTGCTTCACTGTGGGTATGGTGTTCTTAGGCAGGAAAGCTTCGCCAGATTTTCTGTAAATATAAGACACTTTATTATGGCCAACTAACTCTATTTTCGTTTCGTCAGTCCATAGAACACGTTTCCAGAATGCAACATCTTTATCAATATGACGTTTTGCAAAGGCTAGCCTTGCTTTCAGGTGCATAGGCTTCAATAAGGGAGTCTTTCTCGGACGACATGCTTTTAAACCAGCTCTCTTCAAAACTCTACCAACTGTATGTCGAGATACATTCACTCCAGAGGTGCTCTGTTCATCAACAATCTCCCCAACAGAGATCCTTGGGTTTTGTTTTACTTGTCGAACAATTTTCCGTTCATCTCTTGGGGAAAGAATCCTTTTTCTCCCTCTACCCTCTAAACTCATAACGTGGCCTTGCGATTTGAACTTGTTTATTATGGCTCTAACAGTGGATTTGGGAAGGTTTAGCTTCTTTGAAATCTTATCATAGCCCTCCCCATTGGTATGGCATGCTACAACAAGCTTCCTGACGTCTTCGCTGTGTTCCTTAGTTTTAACCATGGCGATTGAAAATTATAATTTAGTCACTTATAATAGTTTAAATAAATCGCTATCTAAAAATTATCTGAAAAAAATTATTCACTGAATTAGCGTTAAACAAGCATAATATGGCTATAAAAAAGTTCAGAAAGCACGTAAACCGGAAATTGATTGATATTATACTGATACTAAAAGAAAAACAAAGCCGTGCCAATAATTTTGAACAAGGGTTTTTTGCAATTATGTTTGTTGTTCCTTTGTTATTTATTTTTTCTAAAATCCGATTGCTGCATCGGAAAGGCCAGTTAAAAATACATAATATACTTTGTTATTTTCTTTAATTTAATCCCTTTTTTAGAATTTATTAGACAAAATTTAACTTTTATTTTACCGTGCCAATAAATATGATCATCACTGTATATACTTGTATGTATATATACTTCTGTATATATACTTATATATATACTTGTGTGTATATATATATATATATATATATATATATATATATACTTTTATATATATACTTATATATATATATATTTACTTGTATATTTATACTTATATATACTTGTGTATGTATATATATATATATATATACTTTTATATATATACTTATATATATATTTACTTGTATATTTATACTTATATATACTTGTGTATGTATATATATATATGTATATATATATATGCTTATATATATGAATATATATATACTTGTATATATATATATGAATATATATATATACATGCATATTTTTTTTATTACATTTCCACTCAAAACAAGGCACATTGCCACTTTGGTGTAGGGGTCTACTCTCAGAGGCAACAACTACTGGGGTACTATGTTGGGATTTGGGCAGCAAGATATCGGTTCAGGTTACACTTGAACTTCTGCATGTGAGTACAGTTGGGGAAGCAGTGACCTGGAATGGAATTCCAGAGTTTAGCGGTTCTGGAGTAGAAAGATCTTTTACATCTAGGGATCTCTACTGTGTTGTGGTGGGATTTAGCTGCCTGTCGCGTTTGTCGAGGGTGTCTACGTCGTGGGGGCACAAGTGCCTGCAGTTCGTCAGAGCATTCTCCATTAAAATACTTGTAGAACAGGCAGAGGGATGCAACATTACGTCGATGGGACAAATGCTGAAGCTTAGATGCCAGGTCAGGGCCTATCAGATTTGCGACTCTCTTTTGAACCTTGTCTAGGAGCGAGAGACTAGTAACAGATGCACCAGCCCAAATGTCACAGCAATACTCCATACATGGGTTAATAGTGGCCTTATAGAGCGACAGGATACTTTCGGGTGTTAGTAGTTTTCTAGCACGGTAGAGAGAGCCTACCTTCTTCGCAGCGGCCCTGGCAACGCTTTCAATGTAATTGTTCCAACTCATGTTTCCTGTGAACGTTAGGCCAAGTAGTTTGAAAGATGTACTATAAGATAAAGTGTCACTGGCCATTGCTATTAGTGGCAGAGAAGGTTTCTTGTAATTATTGAAGGAAACCAGTTTAGTCTTGGCAGCATTGAATGTGACCATCCATTTATGTCCCCATTCAACTACTGATTGGAGGTCATCCTCTAGTGTTTTTGCCATTTCTTTAGATATATGTTCATTTGTTTTCCTGTCATGTCTGTTATGGAGTGTGGTGTCATCAGCATATATACCCATCTCAGAGGCAATTTTGTCGGGGAGGTCATTAATGAATATTAGGAACAATTGAGGTCCAAGGATAGACCCTTGAGGCACTCCCACATTTATATCATATTGTTTAGATGTACGACCGTCGAGGACAACCTTGATTTTTCTCTTATCTAAGAACGATTTAATTATGTTAAGTATTCTACCAGTGATACCGTATTATCTCATTTTCCTGAGGAGACCCTCATGACACACCCTGCCAAAAGCCTTAGATATATCTAGAGCTACCGCTCT
>NC_136507.1:64958737-64996237 GCF_053919585.1 Euprymna scolopes
GAGGTGTATGTTAAGAAAAAAAAAGGGGTCTATTTTTTTTAACTTTACCCCCATCATGACCACTTAATACTTGTTGTTTGGGGCTCAACTCAAGTTATTAAGTTAGATCCATATCCAAGGAGCCTATATCTAAAATTTCAAGTGTTTAGACCCAAAGTTGTCGGAGTTTGGTAGAGTTCTTAAAGGTCAAATCGTTGAACGCAACAGCTTAACAGCCAAATTTCTGGCCGAAAACGGATTACAAAGATTTTTTTCAAATCTCAATATGCTGTATATCAAATTTCGAGTCTGTAGACTAAAAATTGACAGAGTTATTGCGTAGGGAAATGTACACAGACAGACACACATACACACAGACACTTTCACTTTTATATATCTATATCTATCTTCTATCTATCTATCTATCTATCTATATATCTATAAAAGTGAACGTGTCTGTGTGTCTGCCCAAAACAATAAATGTTAACGGGTCATAATAGGGGTCAAAATTTAAAAAATTGACTGTTTTTTTTTGTTGTTGTTGTTTTATTTTTTTTTTTGTTTTTTTTTTTTTGCTTAGCGTTCGCTTCCAAACACCCCGGCAACGCCGGCCACCAATGCTAGTACGCCTATAGAATCGTTTTTTTTTTTTCGTGTGTGTATTGATATTCATATTAATATCACTTTCTCTATTTATTTAAAAAGAAAATACAATTTTCTTATATATGGGTCGTGGTATTGCATTCACTAGCAAAAGATCTAGCTCATTTGCATATTCTTTTAAACATTCACTTTAATTAATTCCCTATTAGTTTCTTAGGTTTTCATATGGGATGATCATCTTTAGTTTACCATTCCGTGCATTTATATTCATGCAGTTGTTCTCCATGATTTATACTTGCGTAATATTTGCGTAAAAAGTTTATAGTAAACACAAAATTGTTTCCATATATATTTATGTATACATATATATTTTTGTTTAACAAATTTTGCTTACACAACTCCTCCTAGAGTTTTGGTCTACAGACATGAAACTTCATATATAAGGTATTTGAATCCATGCGGAACTTTATATTTGGGTTTTGGAAAAAATCAGTGTAAAAGGGTGAAAATGTAAAAAAAAATGAAATTTGACAGGTGAATATCGAACGCCGGCATTACGAACTCATAGCGTAGTAGCTATTGGTTCATTTTGTCATTTTTAACCCTCCAGTAACTATGTCTTCATAGTCCAGTCATTAGCGGCAGACGCAAAAATAATTGGTAAGCTGAACATTTTGGTTTCGATTCTCGGTGGTGGCACACGAGTCTTTTTTTTTTCTTTTAACTTTTAAAATCATTACTATATATTGCGTCCAATATAATCTATAATATAAATCTCACCTGTCTATCTAAATGCATGTATGTATGTGTGCATGTTTGTTTGCCTAAAACTTTCGACAGGGGACGGATTTTCACGAGATTGGTATCGTTGTGAAGCCGACCCTTTTATCACTTCACCTTCAACTGAGCGCTTCTTTCGCCGATGTTTTCGAAAGCCATCCTCTCTTTTCGATTTACTAGGCTTAATTTAAACTACATCACTTCCGGTTGGCGATGGGCGCAACAGCAAAGACATCGCGTTTATATATATATATATATATATATATATATATATATATATATATATATATATATATATATATTTGTAAATTTTTCGACATTTCAAGAGTAACCATTAAGGTTTTCTACCTAAAGAAAAACCGAAACAAAAGAAAGAAAATATAAGAAAAACCAAAACTGACACCGTTTATGTTATTCTTCTTTTGTTTGTATAAGCGATCTTTTAATTTTCTGGTTTTTAACAGAATGTTCCTCTATTTTATTATTGTCCGCCCTAACGAAATGAAGGCGTCGCCATTTTTACTTTGTCATTGGAGACACGTCTTTCATTTAACGCGGAAAAAAAAAATGATTGAAATCTAATCCGGCGGCCATCTTTGTTTGGCCGTTTCGTTGCGGTCAAACGTATTTGATATTCACATTGACGCTGTTATTATTAGAATAAAAGGGCCGCTGAATTTATTTTATTATTCGCAAATAATTGCCCGTTTCCGCATTTTTTTGTGTGCAACTCCTTCAAATGATTTCGCCTTCCTCTGAATTAATTGACATTTTAATGCACTCTAACGAAAAACAGTCATCCATGAATAAAAAGAAAATATTTGTGGTCACAAATTAAAAACTTAACTTCTAAGTTTTTATCGTGTATCATGTTTATATTGTGTAACATTATATATTTTTTAAGCGAAATGAAATAACTTTCAACGGTACTTAATTAGCGTTAATATATTTTTGTAGCATAAACGCACATGCTAATAAATGTGGATTAGCACAACATTTTTATGTTAAAACTAAACCCATGCGTGTTAAAAAGAAAAAAACTTTAAGTACATGCTAGGTCGCTTGTCTTGGTTTTGCACTGTTTCGATTGTGTCAAAGTTGGCTTCGTGGCTCAGTTCCAATCTCTCGATGCAGGAATTGTCATCCCACACTCATGATTGCGTAATCATTAAACACTAGTCTCAGTAGGTAGAAGAGAATAGTTATTATCTAATTAGAATTATCAAGCCCCTTTAAGAATAATTAAGGGTGGGCACTGGCCGAGAATTATAAACTAACAGGCAGTCGATAAGTGTTTATGCAATGTTCGCGACTTCGTCGTTCGAACACTATGGATTGTCTAATGTCTGCGCCTAAATTGAGTGTTTAGTAGTTCTTGACTCCCTTTAATCTCGTGGCAATTTCTGCCGGTCGGGAGATTCGAACCCAATAAGCCAATTATAATAATAATAGTTTTTGGCATCGGAAAATAGGAATAATTTTTCGCTACTCCTAAAAGTTCTGATTCTTCCGATGCCCGATTAATCATACCAAGACTCTCCCTCTCTCTCTCTCTCTCTCTCTCTCTCTCTATATATATATATATATATATATATATATATATATATATATATATATACACACACACACACACACACACACACACACACACATATATATATAACTACTTAATTTACATACATAAAATTAATATACGAAAGTATAAATTTATGCATAAACTTTAAGTATTTACTTCAAAAGTGCTCAATACGTAGGTAGAGCTAGTTAGTAAGTTATAAAATATACATGGCGATTAAGCTACACTGAATATTCCGCGTTTCATCCACTCTAGGACTCTTCAGGCTTAAGAGTCCTAGAGTGGATGAAACGCGGAATATTCAGTGTAGCTTAATCGCCATATATATTTTATAACTTACTATATATATATATATATATATATGTAGAGAGAGAGAGAGAGAGAGAGAGAGAGAGAGAGTCTTGATACGATTACCCTATTTATAAAATACTTAGCACCCCTTTCAAATCCTTAACATCCTGCAAAAAAGACGATGATTGCCGTTGTCATCTCCTTTTTTCGGATTGCCTTTTTCTTATAAGATGCTGAGATAAAACGGACGCTAAGAGCCTTTTTCTAAATACTTAAGTCCTTTCGCATCAAAGAAACCATGGTTCACCTACAAAATCAGTAATGTATAGTTTTTAAATAAATAATTGCATATAAAAATATATTCGTTTCATTATTGACGACAACAAGACTTGAATTACGTAACCGTCAAAACGTTTACTTATAGCAAATAAGCTAAACCCACGCGTGTTAAAAAAAAAGAAGCGAAATGTATTTAAGAATACAAAGATTGTATAGCTTACTTGTCATATGTCTACGTTTATGTCACTCATATATAAGGTAATGTACTTAAACATTCTAAGAACCAAATCTATTCAAATATTTCCAGACGATTATTTAATGCAAAATCTATTAAACAAATTAGATTTTATGAATCCTCAGGTTATTTTCAATATTGTTGATAAATATAAGCTCAATGATTAACAGTTTCAGTTAAACAGGACTTTTTTTTTATTAGGGAGTCACCACTTATCAGGACCCAAAGGCTACTCAAGGATAAGGCTTAATGAATGTAAGATAGTAGCATAGTAATCGTTAATGTTGCAAAATAGGTAGAAATTAATTATTTATAGGGACGGCTCAACAAGCACTTGTTTACATTGGATTTGAAGGCTAACATATTGTATTCAGTCAGGAAGTATGCCAACGAAACAGTGTTCCACAGGCGGACAGTTCTGGGAAAGAGGTTTTGTTCATGGAATCTGCGTTGAGATTTAGACGCAGAGAGAGAATGGAGGGAAATGTTATATAGTGGTTGTAGCTAGTCGAGTGTTTTTTGTGATAGTTTGACAAGAGGGGGACCATAGATTAGAGTTCAGTCGAGCACTTGCCATGAAAATAACGATAGAACACAGACAGGCTCATGACGTCTCTTCTGTACTAGAGAGGTTACAGAAAAGAGAAAAGGGCATACTATACTAGGTTTCAAAGTCAGTTTTGAACTCTATCAAGGCTGGATAGAGCGTGCCGAGTAGCTCCTGCCCAGATATGGCAGCAGTACTCTATTTTGATACCTACTGGTGAGAAAGAATGATCTAACCATTTTTCCAGCGATATTGGCAACAGATTTGATGTATGTTCCATTTCAGATCAGGAGTGAAAGTCGGTCCTAGATGCTTGGCAAGACATAAAACTTCCCCAAGACGAGAGCCATTCATTGTAATTAGAACTATACTTTCATATTATTATTCGATATATTATATCTTTTCTGATATAATTAACGAAAATGTTAAATATTATAATTAAATTTAAAAAATACGACATTTAACAATGCCTGCCCATTATGAGCAAGTATTTTTAAATGTTCATTTTACAAGCTTAGTTACAATAGTGTCAGAAATTTTAAAACGTACCGAATTATAATATACATCGCTTGATGCCTCCGTTCAGTCTCAAGAGACAATAGACAATCCTGTAAGGGTAGGTGTGTGTGTAATTGTGAGGCAAAGGTTGCGCATTCCACACCCACACCTCTCTTCAATCGGCACTGCTTGGGTTCAGTGAAAAGGAGGGGCCCAAACTGACTGGAAACAAAGTCAAAATAAGTAGATAATACATACAGCACCTGGAATACCCAAATGGTCACCTATTTTAGTATTTACCAGGCTCAACGTTAGCGTGTAAACTTGATTATGACACACTCACACACACTCACACACACACACTCACACACACACACTCACACACACTGACACACACACACTGACACACACTCACACACTCACACACACACACTCACACACTCACTCACACACACTCACACACACACATACTCACTCACACACGCACACATACTCACTCCCACACACACTCACACACACACTCACACACACACTCACACACATACTCACTCACACACACACTCACACACACACTCACTCACACACACATATATATAGATATATATGTGTGTGTATACATATATATATATATCATAAAATAAATGTATAAACAAAAACCAACATTCCTTATAATTCACCAACACTCAGATATAACGCTAGCTTACAAACTAATAAAAGTATCCATTTAAAAATATAAACTTAAGTAGTGACCTCCTTTACATTTCGGTGTACCAGCTACCGAAAAGGGAGCCTTCAGATCGCCTTCAACTATAGTCGACCACTTGGCTTTAGTTATTTTCTTTATCTGTGCCTAAACTTAAACGTAGATTCCATGAACAAAGCTTCTTTCTTAGAGCTGCACGCATGTGGAACTCTCTTCCGTTTGCCTGCTTTCCAGCTGATTACAATTTGATTGTCTTCAAGTCCAACGTAAACAAGTTCTTGATGAACTGTCCCCTAAGTAATCCAATTTACAAAAATTCTACTTATGTTTACTATGCTATAATTACATTGACTAATGTATACCCATTAACCCCTATCCTCGAGTGGTCTCTGAGTTTTGATAAGTGGTGATTCCTGGGTAAAAAAAAAATAATAATTATTTCCAATTGTAATTATTGTTATTTCTGGATTTTATAGTTTTTTATTTATAAGTTTTAACTTTTTCATTAGTGATTAGGTTTTAGTTAAATTTGCAGTGTATAATGTAGATATATAAGCAGAGAACACAGATGTAAAGTAGATTGCAAATTTCTGGTGACGCAAACATTTGCAGAGCTGAGTATTGGATACGTAAGTTTAAGATCAGTGCAGTATCTGTTCCTACGGGGGGGATATTCAGAGGTTTGCCTCGCCATAATTCTAGCATTTAAGGTCCTGACTCACATAGCTCCAATAACCTAGGAGCTGCTAGAAGCAGCTCATCTTGTCTTGACAGTATTAAAAATAGACTTCGTAGCTTAGTGGGTGGGTGCCCTTTTCTTTTCCCTGCAACCTCTTTCCCACAGAAGAGACGTTGCGAGACTGCCTTTGCTTTATCGTTATTTTCATGGCAAGTGCTCGTCTGAGCTTCAATCTATGCCCCCCCTCGTCAAACTTTCACGAAAAACACTCGTCTAGCCAAAACCACTATCAGTAATTTCACACACGCTTTATCTGTGCCTAAACCTAAACGTAGATTCCATGAACAAAACTTCTTTCTTAGAACTGCACGCCTGTGGAACTCTCTTCCAATTGCCTGCTTTCCAGCTGACTACAATTTGATTGTCTTCAAATCCAATGCAAAGTTCTTGATGAACCGTCCCCTTAAGTAATCCAATTTACAAAATTTCCACTACTTATGTATACCCATTTATCCTTATTCTCGAGTGACCCCCGGGCCTTGATAAGTGGTGACTCCTTTGTAAAAAAAAAAAAAAAAAAAAAAAAACTTTCTTATTCGATTGAATTATAATTCGGTTCGATTCTACGAGAAGAACTCTCCCATACATTATCTTCTTTTAGAGGGGCGGGTTAATTGCTTTTTTAAAGAAGCTCAATTTGTAGAAATTCTTCAGGGTGCTAGGAACATAAAGAAAGAAGAGAATATCATTTTATGTTGTGGTAACAAGACGAGTTCTTGTTGTGAATGTCTTACAAAGAGTGACCAAAGATTGGGACTCACTCGAGCACATTCCATGTCAATAATTATACGTGATTAACTGAACAAAAGATGCTATTTTAACCATAGCTGGCGGGTGAGAATAGCGGGTTAATACCTTAAGCAACAGTATTAGTACATACTTAAGCGTGTCATATGAAGATAAGATTCGAACTCGATGTCGCCTAGTCTCTGACCGTATCCATTTTGTCAGTCATACACCTCAAGAAGAAAAAAAAAATCGCGATGGATTAAAGATGGGGGAGATGAAGAAGGAGAAAGATGGGGGATGAGGAAGTTTGAGCAAATAATTCCTAGCTTCAGTAAAAGAAGGTTAAAATGAGTCTCGGCTGTAGTGCTTGAAGCCCTCCAAGAGAGACGGCAGAAGTAGAAGAGTTGGGAGATGAGGCTCAATGTGGGAGGGATTCGGTGGGGGTCAACGCAAATTGAAGAAACGACAACTGTGAGTTTCGGTATTAAGGATTTCACGCTTCTGATGCATAAGATAACAGATTAGAAGAGACGAGATGAGAAACAGAGATGGTATTATGAACACACACACGTCAGAACACACATATACAGTTTGGTTATTTTTATCCACGGCCCCCAAAATCAACAAGGATCAGATCTTTCCTGTAATGATCAAGTCCCTGTTGATTTTACGGTGGGAGTTTAACTCTGTGCAGTTCTAGGAGGTCCACTGAATTATCTGAAGATAACGGTTTCAATCCTACCCAAAGCCGACCAGAGGTTTACTTGGCCAAAACTTAGTGAGACGACAACAACTATGGATGACAGTAATTGCTGAGAATGCAGTTAAGAGATTCGAAGTTCTTATCCCGTCGCGGTTAATACCCGACGAAGGCCAGAGGAATAGTTGGCCGAAAAGTCATCAAACAACATCTAAGAAAGATGAGGATATTAGTCCGCAATAAATAAATTAATAAATAATACTCATCTCAATCATGAATTCCAATTAAATATAAATTCTTGTTTAGTCGTCATTTTAAATAATCAAATTCTACCTAATGCCCATCACAACCGATCATTACGCTGTAGTCCCACTGACAGCATACACCCATTAACACTTATTTTTTAGTGGCCTTCCGGCCTTGATAAGTTATCACTCGCCATGAAAACAGTTTTGATTATAACTTTTATTTTCACGTGTAACAGTATATATATATATATTTTTTTTTTTTTTTAATTTTTTTTTCTGTTGTATATCCGGGGTCATTATTGGGAATCATATATCGAGAGATGACGGGAACATGTAACGGACACATGTAATACAGGGTGACCCAAAACAAAGCAAAAGCTCAATGGAGGCAATCTATAACATATGCTGTAGAACGGAGAAAAAAAAAAGGGCCAAAAACCCTACTGTTTTGATGTGATGTTTTGACTATAATAAACTAGTTATGACCAAAGTTTCATTTCACACTAAGAAACGGGGCCTAATCAGAGTTGGGCCTGTTTTTTCTTCTCATCGGGGGGGGGGCAGAACGCTCTTATATCCGGGTTATATTTGGATACGGGTTTTTTTATATCCGGGTTACCGTCTATATTAACATGGTATAATTTGGGACCAGGGATAGTCTCTCTTATATCCGTTTTCTTATATTAGAGTCTCTTTTATACGGGAATCTTATATTCGGGTTATTCTGTAGTATCCTTTTTTTGTACAAATTATTAGTTTTTCTCAATTAAGGAATAAAATTGAACAGATTTGTGTGTGTGTGTGTGTGTGTGTGTGTGTGTGGGTGTGTGTGTGATAGAGAGAATGAGAGGGGGGAAAGGGAGTGAAAAGAGAGAGATAAATATAAACATATTCGTTTGTTAGGAGTGTTCGTGTGGGGTGTTATTAGTTGAGATGGAGGAGGAGCAGAATTAAGGGCGGAGTAAGCAAAAAATGTTGACGCAAGGCACTTAAAATCTAATCATATTTGCTGGTGTTAGCTAACACCTTAGTTGGCATTTTCCGTGACCTGGCTTGAACGATTGTATTTCTATCTAAAGCCAGCCACTTACATGGCTTACGCGACTCTCTCTCTCTCTCTCTCTCTCTCTCTCTCTCTCTCATGCACATACACACACACTATATATATATATATATACTAGCAAAATACCCGTCGTAGACTGGGTTCAAAAACAGCCTACAGAAAATGGACTCTGATTTATGAAAGTATGATATGTTATTAAAAGGAAGGGTTGTAAAGAGATAGCTTCGAATTTAAGGGTATCAAAACCAAAGCAAAATATGATGAAAATAAAATAGATAAACCCCATAATTTATTATACCATACCTGTTCACACTGAAACACTTATCACAATATTCTGTGGATCTATATTAAGAAACCTTGTTAAACTTTGTGACATATTTCCATTCTATGGAGGTCAGGCGCGAACGAACACCCCATAATTTTATTATACCATATTTCTTCAAACTGAAACATAATTATCAAAGTATACTTACGCAGATAGATATGAAAAGTATTTATTAAAGGTTGTGCCTATTTCCATTCTATGGAGCCTAGGCGCGAACGCAGACTCCACAATTTTATTATACCATCCCTATTTAAGTTAAAACATACTTATCAAATTATTATTATGTACATCTATATCAAAAACACTTGTAAACGTTTTTTTTTTAATTTTTAAATTTTTTAATTCCATGCTTTGTGGACCAGTCGGGTACGAAGACCCAACAATTTTGATGAATCATCATTACGCCAGATCAAACATACCCACTCCTGTGTCTCGATACATCTTCTATCATTATATGTGATCAGTTTTCTATAATAGTCAACCACATAGGAGCCTATTCGTGACCAGACACACAGACGTCCAGCTTTATATTATAGATATATAAATTAGGGGTGTACTACAGAAGACCATAAAATCATTCACACTGTCGAGTTCAAATTCTAAACCAAGGCGAACTATTATTTTTTTCTCTTTTTCTGGATTCTGTTTGTTTGGCTCGTCTTTTATTTGGACTTGAAACCAACGGTGCCAGTTTTCTTCTGATTTTGTATAGAAATCACTCCTAACAATGCATGAAAGCACTTGTTTTAATAAGCTTAAAAGAATGAAAGGGTGTGTATTATGCACAAAAGTCTTCAAATCTGCGAGACGAATTTCTCCCTCGTCACATTCCAAAATTAATTCTAATATTTTATAGATTGAGTCGCTTCTCGCTGGCTACGCCAGGAGAGTAAAGTTAGGCAGAGAGTCGATTTTTATTGCAGCTAATATCTAGCGCACCAAAAGGAGGAAATCGAATTTGAAACAAAAATAAAAATTGCTGTAATCGAGGATTTATTTTCCATTGACGACGACTAAATAGGACATCTACTACACTTTGATCCTAATCGCAAGACCGTAAGTGCAGTTCGGGCTACATAGAACCAAGGCCAAAGTTAACGAATTGGATTAATAATAGGGAAACCTGCAAAAACGAAGAATGTTAAAAAAAAAGAATGTTAAAAAAAAAGAATGTTTTGTAAATAGTAGTAATGGGACGATTCCAATATTTTTTCCGATTCCGATACAATTACTGATTCTGTTCGAAATTTCAATAACTGTGCACGAATCAGATATTTGATTCCGATTTTAAAATCGCCTAGTCGCCTAATACGTAGTATTTCAGCTTTTTTTTGGGGGGGGGAGTCTTATCTACTTTTAAATTCGGGCCATGATCAAAGAGTAGTATCTGTTCTTAAAATTCTTCACTTTCTTGTTCTCTGTCAATGGATGAAGCCCTTCAGGACTGAGACAATTTTTAATTTTTGTTCCTTTTCTCCTCGTTAAAAAACGACCCTGGTGTCTAACTCTGTCCCGTGGGGGGAGGCATTATAAATAGGTACTTTTAAATTCAGCCATGTTTTTTTTTCTTTTTTTTTTTTTCACTTGTCTTTTGATAAAACCCAGTGTGAGATTTTCATCAATATTTTTCGCTTGCGCAATTTTTACATGCGTTATTTTACTAGTGTCCCCTTTTTCCGGTGTATTTTTTTTTTAATCTAAATTCGTTACTATTATCTCTACATTTTTTAAAAATCTAAATTCGTTACTATCATCTGTAAATTTTTTAAAAAATCTAAATTCGTTACTATTATCTGTACATTTTTAAAATCTAAATTCATTACTATTATCTGTACATTTTTAAAAATCTTAATTCGTTACTATTATCTCTACATTTTTTAAAATCTAAATTCGTTACTATTATCTGTACATTTTTTAAATCTAAATTCGTTACTATTTACTGTACATTTTTTTCAATCTAAATTTGTTACTATTATCTGTACGTTTTTTTAAATCTAAATTCGTTACTATTACCTAGGCACCGCCAAAACGGAGGGGGGGCGGTAAGTACTTTTTGACGGACCGTCTTTTTAAAAATCTACCAAAAATCAGGTAATTATCCAATCAATACGAAATTTTCAGCGATTATTAAGAGAAGAATGAACTTTATAACAGTGTACTTATATTTCATAAACAATATTTATATATATATATATATATTTTTTTTTGCTTACAACTCCCCCCCCCCTTGTTTTGAGAGGGTTTCAAATATGCTTAAAACAATCATCTGAAACTGAACAATACATATTGTCTTGTTATAACGGACAGGATTATAGATTAAAAAAAAAAAATGTTTGCATACCTTATTTTGATGTCTGAATATCAGAACTTCGATTGTGTTTAATTATCCCGCTTTTGAGTTTTGATTCGGTGAATATATTAAGTAAAATAATTAATTTAAGTTAAGAAAAAAAAAATTTTTTTTTTATATTTATACGAAAAAAGCCATTTTAAAATCTTTGATGAATAAACAATTTCTTTTAAGCGAGCCGAATAGTGCATAACCATTATTAAACAGGGCATGCTTTGAAGAATCGATATAAAAAATCGATAAATATTGTGCCCTTTGTGTTAAAAATATCATCTTTTTTTTCGATCCAATTTGAAAACGTTTGCCGCCTTTCGACTACGGTGGACCAAACGCGCTGAAATAATTTTTTTTCTGCTTTAAATTGCCCCCCTCCCCATTTTGGAGAGCCTAGCCCCCACATTTACATACACATTAAAAACCAAACTCATACATATGGTCACCCATCTGGTACTGGCCAGCCTCAGCGTTAATAATACATTGAAATTTTCGTCACTGAAAAATAAGTTGTTTTTTTTTTGGCTTTTTGGTCTTCTGTAGTTTGCTTTTTATCAAGTACAAATGTAAACAGAGTAATCAAATTGACGCGAAGTAACTGGTTGCCTATATGAATAAGTGGAATTATTTGAAATCCAGGTACTTATATTATAATATTTTTGCATATTCTCATAGAAAATCATCCTAAATCTTAGTTAGACAAGAAATAAACAAATTAATTCTTTCAAAAACTTTCTTTTTTTTTTTTTTAACTATTTATATACGTTTTTTTGCGCAAAACAAAAAACGCCAATTGTTAACTTTTGGGGAAAATTTAACATTTAAAATTTAATTAAAAATAGTAGAAAAAGTTTTACATTATTCTGCTTTCTATATGATAAAATTCAGGGTTTTATCTTTCTGGAAAAATAAGTTACTCAGAAATAATGGATTTTAATAAATGTAATTTCGTTTTAAAAAACAACTTGATTTTTCGGCCATTTTTGGCGGTGTCTACTATTATTTGTACGTTTTTTTTAAATCTAAATTCGTTACTATTATCCGAACGTTGTCTGTTTACTGGTGATTTAAAATCTGTAGATATTTATCATTTTATTATTATTACAAGCAATGAAAACTTACGTTTTAAACAAACGGCAAAATAAATTTGTTAAAAAAATCGTTTTAGGAATCGGAAATTAGGTTAAAAATGTTCCCGATTCCGATACCCTCAAAAGTTCCGAATCTTTCCGATTCCCAATTCCGATTAATTGTCCTAACGCTAGTAAATGTTTACACAATTTCCTAAAAAACCCAATACATGTTCAATAAACATGATGAGAGAAAGAGAGAGAGAGAGAGAGAGAGAGAGAGAGAGAGAGAGAGAGAGAGAGAGGGGGGTATTTCTGTACGCGCGTGTGTGTCCATGTGGATGTTGTTTGATATACCGAGTGGTTTTATTTCCCTAACGAAAGTATTGTATACATTCCAATTGAAAGCTATTGATAACACGTGTTCACGCACGCCCGCCCGCACACACACACACACACACACACACACACACACACACACACACACACACACACACAGAGCTTAGCGTCCATATATACATACGTGTCTTAATCAAATCTGGTGGCATTCAAATCCTTCTTCCGCCTCTCTCTCCCCTCCACCATTTCTTCCTGATTTCGCCATGGTGGTTGGCGCCGAAAAGGTTGCTATAATTCTCTTAATCCGTACAAGAGCAAATATCTTTTAATAATAACTCCCACCCTGGAATCTGTCGACGTTATGATATACCGGAGTTTGGCTTTCCATGGAATTTGACAGGCTATCTCTCCAATGTTCCAGTACTTTTCGGTCTGTTATTATTGGAACTCACTTGACTAGATGTTATCAGTGAATATTTGTTAACAGCAATCGATAACTTATTCAGGAATAGAATTAACCGTAATATCTTCATTGTTCCTTCCAATACATTTCGTTCATTCCTAGCCCTGGCCTGGATGGTACTATGCCTCGTCGGTCTTTCCACCCTCTCTTTAACTGTTTTCCGTAGCAACGAACCGTGCTGGTGCCATTGCGAAAATATCCCTAGCATTACCGGGCTATCTGGTATGTTCAAATTATGTCTGTACAATGCTATCGACCACAGAGGTTACTGTCTTCTCTTCGGCCATTTGTGGTACAATTTTGGTAACATCGACCGATCTTAACGTCACTTGTGCCTTTTTCTCAGATTGTAAGGTCCAAATATTTTTCTGCATAAATGTGTTCCGCCTCTCCCTTAACACACACACACACAAACACACACGTACACACACACACACACGTACACACACACACGTACACACACACATACGCACGCGCGCGCTCACACATACACACACACACATATATAAGTTCAAATGTTTGGAACTAAAAAAAAGCAATATATTTTCAAAAGTGTAGAGCTAATTATATAAACATCAGAAAATCTCTATGCGGGTTAATCTACGTTTCGACGATGTGACAATTGCATATATCATAATCTAAAAAGGGAGGTAAAGAGATAGGAGCCGACAGCCATCTCTCTCTCTCTCTCTCTCTCTCTCTCTCTCTCTCTCTCTCTCTCATCAATGGCCAAACGAAACTTGTATGCTGACAAAATTCGTCTATGATAAAGAATTGACAGGTGTATATAATTTTGAAAAATGCAAACTAGAAAATTATATATACATTCAATAACGAAACAGACGTCAGGGGCTTAAGATGATTAACACTGTCGAAACCTAGATAACTCCACATAGGAATTTTTAAGAAGCAACCTTGACTCCATTTGCAAGAAATGTTACCCCCTAGGCTACCTACAACCGTCCCCCCCGGATTAAATGAAAATTAACGTTTATAAAGCACGAAGTTATTAAGACGATTCATAGTAATCGAGCGACCGAAAAGCGCGATCTCGGATGAGGCAAAGGTGACCGCTTTTTTTATTTCTTAGACAATAACTTTAAGAATTACATCTTAAAGAGGCGAGATCATATATATATATATATATATATATATATATATATATATATATATATATATATATATATATAATCTAACACGGAAATTACATAATTGTCGATGCAATAATTTATTTCGACAATTATGTAATTTCCGTGTTATATTTTTATGTTATTGCTGTTTACCACATTGAGCTCTCATACCCGGATTTCCTCCTGGAATTATTCCATTATAACACTATATATATATATATATATATATATATATATATATATATATATAACGATCCTGGCTTGAGGCAGTTGCCTGTCTAGCGGCACTGATGAGCAGCGAAACAGTACCGTATGTGGGTGGCTATATATATATATATATATATATGTGTGTGTGTGTGTGTGTGTATATATATATATATATACACACACACACATATATATATATATATATATATATATATATATATATATATATATATATATATATATATATATATATATATATGACACCCACATACGGTACTGTTTCGCAGCTCATCAGTGCCGCTAGACAGGCAACTGCCTCAAGCCAAGATCGTTATATATATATATATATATATATATATATATATATATATATATATATATATATATAGTAAAAATTTTGTTGAAATTCAAAGATTTACATTTTTTCTTTTATATAACTCTTGTTTGTTTCATCTTGGATCTCTCTATTACAGCAATTTTAATGGGATGACGATATTAATGAAGAGATTCAAGATGAAATAAACAAGAGTTATATAGAAGAAAAAATGTAAATCTTTGAATTTCAACAAATTTTTCTACTATATATGCTCTGCACCTATAAAATAGATACGCTGAGCTTCACTCAAAATTAACGGTGATTCAGTTTTTATCATAACAGTCTCAACCCGTTAAATGAAAACGGTATGCATTGAAATTAACACTATTTCAAAAAACAAACATTCATATATATATATATATATATATATATATATATATATATATATATATATATATATATATATATATATATATATATGCGTGTGAGTGTGTGTATGTGTATGTTTCCTTATATACGTGTGTGTGTGTGTGTGTAGGTTCTTCAAAAAATCATCATCTATTTTAAAATTAAAAAAAAATCTAATGTTAACACTCAATTTCTACAATCGCAAATTCATACACTAACAAAGAAAATGTTTTATTGCATGACTGTATCATGTTTATTTTCGAAATCCTATTTTATGCCGTGTTCTTCTACGCCATCTTGTTATGGCTTCTCCTTGGCGTTGGATAGAGAGTACTATCTTCTTCTGTTGGCCTGAAAGATTCCCAAGATGAACAAGGTACACTTGATCAAGGCCGGAAGTAACATCGACACTCAGGATGAGAATAATAATCGGAATCACAGAACAGTCCTATTCTCTTCCGCCATCTTGAATATACTTTTGTTTTCTTTTTGAAAAGGCGAGGTATTTTCTCCCAAAATTAATCAATGTTCCATACCACCAACGGACTTTATATACATCGGACATACCAACAATTTGGTTGCAAATTAATTATACAACGAGGTGAGGGATGATAGATAAATAAACAGTTAGGCATTTCTATACTTGAACATACCCGTCTATTTGTATGATTATTTATCTTTTCATTACTCTTGTGATTCTGGTCCTTTCCGCATTGCTTTTGGATTTTAAAACTTCCATATATTCCTTTACCAGCAATGCTTCAAGCAAACTACGATTTACTTATATATATATATATATATATATATATATATATATATATATATATATATATATATATACTAGCAGGCCGCCCGGCATTGCCCGATCATAAAATACGCTTAAATATGATATTTTGATAAATGCAGATTTCGTATTATTATTATTCTATTGAACCTAATATAGAGTAATGATTTAAAAGGTTATTGAAAATGACTCGTGGACAACCACCGAGAATCGAAACCAAAACGTTTAGCTTAGGATTTACTTTTTCCTTTGACCTTAATGCCTGCGCAATGAAGACATGTTTGCTGCAAGGCTTAAAAGTACAACATGAACCAACAGCTATTGCGTTCGATCTTCATCTGGCAAATGTCATTATTTTAATTTTCACACTTTTGCACTGATTTCCCCTGACTAAAACCCATATATAAAGTTTTGCATGGGTCTGAATACCCTATATATTAAGTTTCATGTCTATAGATCAAAAACTGACAGCAGTTTTGTTGACAAAATCTTTTAAGCAAATATATATACGCATGCATAAATACGAGGGGCGTGCAATAAGTAATGCCCCTAACCCACTGCCAGTTGTCTGATCTAGCTGAAATTTTGTACGTGCAATGATTCATATCTATACGGGTTATGTGGCAAATTACAGCTCTGAACTAATTGTGGTTTCTGTTTTACAGGTGTTTGAACTGAGTCAGGTGTGAAATGTAGCCTGTTGAATATCGAGCAGCGATCCGGGTTTTATGTATTTGAAAGGACGCACACCACAAGAAACTTTTGATGAAATGAAAGAAACTTATGGTGATAATGCCCCATCATATGACCTTGTAAAACGCTGACATCGTGAATTCAAACATGGCCGGAAGTTTGTGGAAACAGCTCCCAGACCTGGTCGCCCTCCTTCTGCCATTGATGAGGCATCTGTCCATCAAGTTGAGGCTGCCATTTTGGAAGATTGGAGCATTACTATTCGCCAAATAGCCCAAGATGTCAAGATTAGTACAGTGTTTGTCGAAACTATCATTCATGACCATTTGCATATGCATAAGGTGTCTGCCAGATGGATTCCCAGGTTGCTCACACCATTCCAGAAGCGAGAACGCGTCGAGTGCTCAAGGATGAATTTGGAGATGTGCCAAGAAGATGAGTCAAAGTTTTTCAAAAGACTGATTACACAGGATGAAACCTGGGTCCATCACTATGATCTATAGACCAAACCCCAGTCAATGCAGTGGAAGCACTTGGACTCATCACCTCCAAAGAAGGCAAGAGTGCAGTCCTCCGCTGGCAAGGTCATGCTCACAGTCTTCTGGGATCAGGACGGAATAGTGATGACAGATTTCCTGGCAAAGGGTACCACAATTACAGGAGCCTATTATGCCTCACTTTTGAGGAAATTAAGAGAAGCTGTCAAAAGCAAGAGGCGGGGCAAGATCAGCAAAGGTACCCTCCTCCTGCAGGACAACGCTCCGGTCCACAACTGGCATGTCGCCAGATCAAAAGCACGGGCGTGTGGTTATGAAATCCTCCCCATCCTCCCTACTCTCATGACCTTGCACCCTCTGACTTTTACTTCTTCCAAGCCATGAAGTTGTTTTTGAAAGGAAAGCGTTTCCCAGATGATGCAGCCTTGATTTCGATGGGAGAAATGCATAAATCTGGGTGGTTCCTATGTAGAGAAAGACTAATAACTGTGCCAAGTTTCGTTGCTCTACTGCTATGGAAAGTGGGTCAGGGACATTACTTATTGCACGGCCCTCGTATATATAGAAAGAGGTGTGTGTTTACTATAACCTTTTGACACAAATATTACGCAAGTATAAATCATGTAGAATATCTGCATGAATATAATTACACGTAATAGTTAACTAAAGGTGATCATCCCATAAGAAAACCGAAAAAACTAATAGGAAATTGTTTAAAATGAATATTTAAAAGAATATGCAAATTAGCTAGATTTTTTGCAGATGAATGAAATTTCACGATCCATACATAAGAAAGTTTTTTTTATTAATCAATAGAAAAAAGGGGTTTTAATATAAATATCAATACACACACAAAATCTTTAGAAGTATATATATATATATATATATATATATATATATATATATATATATATATATATATATATATGGCATTTTGCAGTACATATGTCAAAACGAAAATATGGTCAAAAACAAATATATAACACCAAAGCCAAGATAAGTAACTTATCTACATTCCTGGGTAAGTGTATTGTAGTTAAACTTGTTTTAAAACGCTTATTTACTTTGAACCACAAGTAGCGCCGTAGAAACTCGCCCAATAAATGTCACTAATCCGTCTAAAATCTAATGTCCTAACAGTATTTTGCTTAATTTTCGATTTTTGAGCCATCATCGAGATTCCCCAGATGATCGTCTAATGTCAGCCATTTCTTTCTTTTTTTTTTGTTCTAACTTAAGACTCTGCACTACTTATGTTTCAAGCTAAATAAACGCTTTAAAATAAGTTAAAACACAAAAAACTTACTCAGGAAGATAGAGGAATAACTTATCTTGCCTTTGGTAACAGTTATTTGATTTTTGTTTCAACGCTTTTTCGTTTTGTTGTTTGGACTGCCAAATGACCATCTTATCCTATACTCTCTACCTTTATCAGGTGCGAACGAACAATTTTTTTTTGCCTTCTTCGCTCGGAGTAATTCCGCAGAGGTGAAGATACAGCGTCGTGTTTATACAGATGTCGTTTTAGGGGGTGAAGAAACGCATCTCTGTAGTTTTGCAAGAAAACACTCAATCCTGCTGACTCGATTCCTGAATAAACCGTGAGCATTCTGTGAAAGAAAACATAAATTTGGAGAAGGTGGGGTGGGGTGAAGGTATGAATCGAGGATACTCATGGATTCTTTTTTTCTTTGATTCTGCAATCTTGTTTTATCTTATTTCTTCTTCTTCTTCTTCTTCTTCTTCTTCTTCTTCTTCTTCTTCTTCTTCTTCTTCTGTGGGCCACACCTTAATCAGCATTCATGTGTGGGTTCCCGGACTTAACAGAGTAGGGGGTCAGACAGTTGCAGAGCAATTGAAAGAAAACCTTTTTTTTTTTTCAGGGGCCGTTTCTCACCATCGGCACACCCGAGTCTAACACCTCTTAATATTTATCGGTTTCCGTGATAACATTTTTACCCCCACTTTTTTTTTTTTTTTTACTCTCTACGTTTCCCTGTTGCATGTTTTCATAATAAAAAAAAAGTACTACGCGGAGGGGGAGGAGAAATAAGGCGTGGCTTGTTTGGTGTACCGTTTACTCTTTCAACAGATCTATCGATAAAAAAATTTCAAAAAATAACCCCCGAGGTCCTTGATGAAAGTTTTGGCGTAAAATCCGGAGATCCCTGATTTCTGTTACGTCTATTTTAACACAAGTCAATAGACATTTTTCTATGCACACATCTAATGCATGCGAATGCATTTTCATGCCTATTAATACATCGTAAGTTAACAAGAAAATGTCTGATGGAGGATGTGTGTATGATCTTAATGGATACCGTCACGTGCTATGGAATTAGCTAAGCCAAGTCAGATCCTATCGTAATCGATGACGTACAATTACTATTGGGACATTTAGGCCAGTTCTAAGCAACATAGCAACTTGTGTTCCATTAATCGTTTGCACTTTACCATTTCGACGAAAAAGTTCAGTGTTAAATAACACGAAAAGCGCCGATGTGCCTCAAAGAAAATGCTTCTTTCGTAATATTTCGATGTTTATTATCATCTTCGGAATAAAACCACGCATTAGAGAATTTTCTTTCTCTACCTCTCTTGTTTCCCCCTCTCTCTCACTCTCTTTCTCTCTGTCTATCTGTCTGTCTCCCCCCCCCTCT
This sequence comes from Euprymna scolopes, assembly GCF_053919585.1. Classification (NCBI taxonomy): domain Eukaryota; kingdom Metazoa; phylum Mollusca; class Cephalopoda; order Sepiida; family Sepiolidae; genus Euprymna; species Euprymna scolopes. Next base: position 64,978,944 of record NC_136507.1, read on the forward strand.
CTCTCTGTTCATTTCCCTGTCCTTCTCCATTCTCGAACTTTTTTCCATTTATCTCTAACCCCTTGTCGTTTCGTTAATCTCTCCGTTTCTCTTCCACTCTCTCCATTTCTACCACTCCACACACACATACGTATATATATATATATATATATATATATATATATATATATATATATATATATATATATATATATATGAGCAAACAGTTAATAAAATATGTTAAAAAACACTTTGAAATGAGTTAAAAACATATTTAATCTGAAAAGGAAACACTAGATAATTGGATAGTCCTTAATCTTTTATATATATATATATATATATATATATATATATATATATATATATATATATATATGTGTGTGTGTGTGTGTGTGTGTGTGTGTGTGTGTGTGTATGCTTCCCCACAAAAGCAAAATGTGACACAGTCATATATATATATGGTCATCCGATAAGTTCTGTCCGTATTTATGAATAAAGAAAAGAAGTGACCAAATGTTATATTTCATTAAAGATTTAATCATCAATATACTTTCCCTGGTTATCTATGACTTCCTTCCATCTAGTAATAAACTTATTAATTCCATCACTGTAAAAAAATTTTGCCTTTGATTCGAAGACCTCTCAAATGTCAGTTTCAACATCTTTCTGCGTTATAGAAGCTATTCCTTTCAAATTATTTTGTAAGCTACGAAACAAATGGTAGTCAGAAGGAACAAGGCTAGGAGAATAAGGTTGAGGAGGACTTTTCTCCCAACCCAGTTCTCCGATCTTTTGTGAGGTGATTCTTGCTATGTGGGGTCGTGCATTGCCCTGACGATCAAAAGCTGCTTCAAGAAACTTATCATCAATCTCTACTGGATGTCCGGTTCGATTTTTATCTTAAAGAGTGGAATCGCCACTTCTGAATTTCGCAGACCATTTTCGGCAAATTCACACATTCCTTTCCATAAACTGAGTAAATATTTCTAGCCGCTTCGACTGCTGAGTTTCCTTTCTTGAACTCATAAAGCATTATATCCCCTAAATGATTCGTAGACACTTCCAGGGTTGTAATCAAGCAAATTCAAATTTTATTATTTTGTAAAAAAAATGTAATCAGTTAAAAATGCGTCTAAACATAAAAATGTAAAAAAATTACACAATATTTTTTAAGTTTTGTTCAATTTAAAACAAAGGTAAAATTTCGGACGGAACCTATGGGATAATCTGATATATATGTGTGTGTGTGTGTGTGTGTGTGTGTGTGTGTGTGTGTGTGTGTTAATCACACAAAATGGATGCTAAAATATTCATGTACAATATATATATATATATATATATATATATATATATATATATATATATATAGTATATTATGAAAATATATATGGCAGTTACGCGTTTCATCCTCGTAAGGACTCGCCCTTGTAATAATAAAATGTGGAAAATTCTGTGTAGTCTATAATAATAATAATAATAATAATAATGATAATAATAATAATGATAATAAGAATAATAATAAAAAATGATGATGATGATGATAATAATGAGGATAATAATGATGATAATAATATTAATAATTATAATGATAATAATAATAATAAATGTTACAATCGAGCTGTTGCAATAACACAAATTCATTTGCAAAAGTTATCGAAAGAGGTAGAGAGTACTTGAAATCGCATGAGTATACTTTCTTACATTTGGGGGGCTTAGTGCCACTCAAATTCCAGTTTAAACCAATGGCCACTGCCGGCGAGAAATCAATGGTAAGAGGCTGTTGCGATGATGAAAATTCATTTGCAAATGCTATCGAAGGAGGTGGAGAGAACTGGACGTCTGGGAGACTTGTTGTCACTCAGCCTCCAAAGAACACCACAGGTTTCCAATCAGATCGTTTGTTGACTTGTGTGAAAGCTCCATGTGAGCCAATAATAATAATAATAATAATAGATAGATAGATATCCACGCCCTCTTTCGACAAGGCAACCCTTGAACTCACTTACAAGGTTCGAATTTTATCTTATACTAGCATGGGTGCCTGACGTTGCCCGGGTGTTTGGAGGTGTATGCTGAGCAAAAAAAAAGGTAATTTTTTTAAAAACTTTGACCCCTTTTATGAACCCTTAACATTTTTTGTTTTGGGTTCAAATCAAGTTATTAAGTTAGATCCATGTCCAAGGAACCTATATATAAAATTTCAAGTGTTTAGACCCCAAATTGTCGGAGAAGTTTGGTAGAGTTCTCAAAAGTCAAATCTTTGAACTTTGACCCCTTAACAGCCAAATTTCTGGGTGGAAACCGATCACATAGATTTTCCCAAATCTCAGTAACCTGTATATCAAATTTCTAGTCTGTAGACTAAAAATTGGCAGAGTTATTGCGTAGGGAAATGTACACACACGCACAGACACAGACAGACAGACACACGAACACGTTCACGTTTATAGATATATAGATTTGTTATTTACAGAAGTGAAATTAATGTACTTGTTAAAAAAATAAGTTCGTAAAGAAATCATTTTTTTTTCATTCATTCATTTCGTATGAAGTCGGCGATTCTATTGTTGGCATTGGTTTCCCCGATATTTTTATAGGTAGAATTAACTCTAGACAGACATTGGATATTTTACGGGAGGGGGGGGGGCATGAGAATATTGCTAACATCCTAAGCGAAAGAGTTTCCGTGGAACGAAATGAAATCCAGTCCGTGTCGTTAAGCACTTAGTCACTGTCACCTTCCGGCAATCGCTTGATCGAAATGAAAAATGAAAAATTGTGCACAGCAAAGAAAAGTGATGAAAGGAATTAAAGTTTTTTTTTCTTTTGTCAACAAAGAATTACTTCAAGAATTTTGTTTTTAAATTTTTGTATCATACACACTAAACATAATTTTACTGTTTTTTTTTAAATTTTATTTTTGTATCATACACACTTAACATAATTTTACTGTTTTTTTTTGTTGTTGTTTGTCTTAATACTTAATGTCAAAGGATCTTTCTTAATAGAGTTACAAGGAAATCGCGCGAGGCAATGACTGATTTCATTGGTTTCGGTTATAAAATGAGAATTCATAAGATTGAAGGGGCCGAGCTTCAATCGGTAAAATTGAACTCTATTTTTCCATAAAGGATAACACTAAAAGAAACAGCATAACAGCATTCCGAAAACGCTCACATTCTTCATACTAGAAGAACAGCCACGTATTATAAAAAAGTAAATAAAAAAGAATGAAAGAAAAATTGAAAAAAAAAATCCCGAAAATAAAATTCGAAAATAGAGAACGTGTCTGCGCATGTGTTATACATTTTTTTCTTCACAGTCGATGTAAATCGTACGCATGTCAGCCATATTGTTTGTTCCTCTTGAAAATAAAGAGTAAACAATCAAAGCTTAATCTGAATCTATTAAGGACGCTTCCATCAATCTGCTGTCGGCCTTTGCGCAAAGTGTTTTCTGCTTCAGCACAAAAGTCAAAGACTAAATAGATTTGCGTTGGTGTGACGAATTTAATGCTAAAGCCCTGCACGAAATGGAGCCATGCACGAACGTAGAAAAATAATTAAAATAAAAAAAAAAAAAAAAAATGGCGGCGACATAGCAGACAATAAGAACGAAATCAACAAAGATATCCAGTTAAACCAACATTGAAAGAATCAAAGTAATCGCACAAAAGACAGTTCCAAAAACGAGGAAAATTGATATTAATTTGTGAATTCATGAAAAATAAAGACCGTAAAAATTTCCAGAAGTTAAATGAATAGATTTTACAAATGAAATCAATCGTTTATGACTAAATAATAAAATCAAATCGTTTCTCAATTTATTGTAGTCGCCATTTTTGTTCACGTTTTCTTTTCTAAAATTCTTTTATTTTTAGAATCGTTTTCAAGATTATGCTTTTATTCTCAACGGGTTTACTTGCTTCTATCAACCTTGTGTTTGTTACGATTTGTTTCTAAATATGGAAATCAAGTCTGGCGTGTGGATACTGGTGCTTGTGTGCCAAGCAGTTATCTCCTTGTCTTCCCCGTAAGAGTTAAGGTAGTTAGTTTAACGCCAATGAACGGATAAGATAATTTCATGTACATCTGGTTAATGATCTGAACGAGAACGGATCCGAGTACCCTTGTGGAGCTCAACGCATATCCTCCGCCATTATACCTAAATAATAAAATCGAATCATTTTTATATTTATTGTTGTCGGTATTTTTAATCTCACTTTTTCTTTCATTTTACAATCCTTTTATTTTATAATTCTAAGTAAAAACTCTTGACACTCGAGCTAAGATTAAACCGCAGAATGGGTACGGGTTCTTCTTTATGCTCAGGAAGTCAACATGTCTCTGACATTCGAGGAAAGAAAGGCGAATGGTTGTCATCCCTAAACCAACCCCAACACTTTAGAAAGACTCACTAAATGTCGGCTCCGAGAATGGAGCTGCAACAATTTCTTCATGTTATATCACCTAAATGTTTGGTGAAAAAGGACTTGAAATCTCTACAAGCAGAGACACCTTTAAATTGTGCCGAAGATATCCCAATTAGAGGATGGCATCGTTTGAACATTTTCATCATGTTTATATCACCTAAATGTTTGAACTTTTCTCAATTCAATTAGGGTTCCAAAGGACTCCATTTATGCCTAATTAAAAGCACCAGAACTCTTGCCGAGAACACCATGAATTATTATGGACATTTTCGAAGGAAAACCGAACTACCACTCCAACAGAAGGAGTTAACTACTGGCTCCCTATTCGGGAGGCAAAACTGACCCACCGTTTTGCAAAGACTGTACCAGAACCAATAACTTTTCTTTGCTGTTATAACAGAATAAAATTTGAGTTTAAAGGTATGGTTTATCTCGTGCTTATGCTCAACTTTGAATCACTTCCGGGCAGTAGATTGAACAAGTAGTTAGATTTCTGCTGATAAAAGGTACTTGCTTTATGAGTTGTTTATAGTGAAACAAATATTACGCAACCTTGAACCGTCTTTCTTATATATTCGACATTGCTAAGGCGAGTCGTAGGTAAAAATGGGGAGGGGGTCAATTATACCAAAATTTGAACGTTGTATATATAAGATGCGAACAAGCAATCTCTTTACTACCGGCTCATGTTACGTCCCCGATTAAATAACCATTAGAAATACCAATTGTCACTTATGAGGCCGAACGCGTCGATCTTGTTGTATTTGACCATAAAGTTTGATGCTTAATAATGGCTGCAATCCTCTTTCTTGTTGATTGATTTTGTCATTGAACTTATGATCAACTTTCAAAACGTTTTTACCAGTTTTACAATGAATTGTTCCAAAAATCGAATGAACCTCATAATTGAAGCTTTACCTATAGAAACCTTATAAAACATATGTACTAAAATTAATCAAATTAGAATTCCTGTTAGCTTGTCTTCTTGTAAGGGATAACGCTGGTCACAGGATCGGTTATTTTATACCGTGGATATCCATCTACACAAAAAGAGGCTCTCTCTGAATGGAAATAAACTAACAAAAGATTGCTTCCATCAAGAAATATCTCTCCTTCTCAGACCGAAGACAGAACAGATACTAAGTTTTGAATTATTTATCTGCCGTAAAAAAAAATACAATTTAATAAGGCATAAGGCTATCAAAAAAGTGGGGTGCAGGGTAAGTGCTCATCCTTTGTGTCTCTTACTTTAAGCTAGAAGCATTGCGGTTACCAGAATACCATATTTAACCCGGGGGTGGGGACATCCTACCTCAATTTCAGGCCAAAGTTATTTCATGACGATAATATTATTCTTAGATATGAAAATCAAACGTCGTGAATGTCGATTGATCCCAAATCTATCGTCGTTGTCGTCGTAGTCGTAGTCGTCGTCATCATCATAATTATAATAATAATCCTAAGATTGTTTTCTAGTCTTATTTTGTGATTTTGTATTAATCATCATCATCATCTCTTTCTTCTTCTTATTGTCAAATAACGAGTTATGTAATTCCTACGGGTTTTGCATGTAAATATTGCAAAACGTAGAACTCACCCTTTTTGTTGTTGCAAATTCAAATTTTACACAACTTTGTTTTGATAATTCTATTCTAAAAGTATCGTCTTTATCATCTTGGCCATTATTGAAATCGCGTTTCTTCTTTTGTTTGCCCTTTTGCTTTTTTTTATTTGCTTGTTTTTTTTTTTTTGTTTTTTTTTTTTTTTCTATTTTTGGTTTTCATTTGTTTACTTAATGTCCTTGTTCATTTAACGGACACGCTCCACGAGAAACATCCGTGATTTTGCGAGATTTCCTACGCATCGCCGACTCTGTATTATCTGGCGTGTGTCTGTTTAGTGAGTGGTAAGTGTCTGGGTGCACTTCCATTTAAAGAGAGAAAATAAACGCAAAGAATACGGAAATGGTTGAGGGGGGGGGGGATATTTACTCCTAAAATCTTTTTTTATAAATCGAAAAATGGAAAATACAACTTTCGCTTTTCGTTATTTTTAAAAAAAAGTATTATTATTATTATTATTATTATTATTATTATTATTATTATTAATAATATTTTTTACTTACGTTCACCTCTAACAGGGCATATCGCCACTTGGACGTAAGGGGCTACTATTTGGAATCCTGCTTAGGAAAAAATAACAAGATGTTCGTTTACGTTACATTTAAACTTCTGCATACCAGTACAGCCAAGAAAACAGGAAGTCGGAAGGGAATTCCAAAGTCTAGCTGTTCGAGGGAAGAGCTTTTAGAATAGAAAACTTTCTGGCATTCAGTGACCTCAACATTGAAGGGGTGAAATTTTGTTTCTACGTGGAGGGAGATACAAGTGTAACGAGTTCATCAAGGCACATTCCATTAAAATATTTATAAATGAGGCACATAGATGGAACATTGCGGCGATGGGACAGGGGTTGGAGCTTAGTTGACAAAGTGGGATATTAGATGGGGAAACTCTTTTTTGGACCCTATCTAAGGGGGAGAGACTAGTGGTACTGGTAAATGCACCAGCCCAGATGTGGAAACAATACTCCATGCATGGGCGAATAGTGACCTTGTAGAGGTACAGGATACTCTCAGGTGTGAGTAGTTTTCTAGCTCGATTGAGGGAACCCACCTTCTTTGCAGCAGTCTTCGCAATGTACTCAATGTGTTTGTTCCAGTTAATATTGCCCGTGAATGTTAATCCGTGTAGGGTGTTATTTGTCATGGATATCGGTGGTTGGAGAGGTGTGGAGAGCAGCTAAGTCTTACTAGCATTTAATGTTAGCATCCATTTCCGGACCCATTCCACTATGGTCTGGAGGTCATTTTCAAACGATGTTGCCATTAACTTAGAATTATGTACATCCGGTCTTTCCTCATGCATACCGAGCGTTGTATCATCAGCACATATATCTATTTCGGACACAATATTGTCAGGGAGGTCTTTTATGAATATCAGGAATATTCGGGACAAGATCAAAGTGTAGTATCTGTTCTTCAGATGATGCACTTCAATTTCTTGTTCTCTGTCAGTGGAGGAGAAATCCTTCACGACTGAGACAATTTTTATTTTTGTTCCTTTTCTCCACATTAAAAAAACGACCCTGGTGTCTAACTCTGTCCCGTGGGGAGGCAGTTTAAATAATAATAATAATAATAATAATATTTGGAAAACTATATTCGATCTTTAGTTCTGCAATCCGACGTAACATTAGAAAGACTTGGTTATGTCATAAAGTGTTTTTTTTTAAGTGCTTCTATATTATAATAACGAAAACATATTGAATTTTAAGTAAAACAAATGGTACCTACGCAATTGTCATGTCGCAAATAGTAACATATCCAAAAATTGCAGAAAAATATAAGGTAGGGAAATAATTATTAATCAAAAACAGTTTCCGATAATGTTTAGGTGAAAAATAAAATATGTCCGACATTTTGAAGTACGTTCATTACGTAACGTATTTTACGTTACACCGGCCAAGGTACACTGACGTAAAGTAAAATATTTCCCTTTAAAAATTATTTTTTTTCTATAAGAGAAGAAAGGCGGTTTTAAGATCGAATGTTTTCGATTTTCGATACTTGGATGAATTTCTGTATAAAATATACCCAAGCACACTGTCATACATAAATTGTGTGAAATTTGCAAAAGATAGGCTCAGCCGTTTCGGAACCTATAAGGAAGGAACTCCTACACACACATGAAGTGACTTTTATATAATAGTAAAGAGAGAGAGAGACAGAGAGAGAAAGAGAGAGAGAGAGAGATGACTAGACGTACAGATTGAATGGACGCATCTTACGACTGTATTCTGGTTTTATTTTGTGGTTTTCTTTTGAGGTTTCTACGAAATGAGTTTCTATCTTTTCTTATCCATCAACCTTTTAACCGCCGCCCTCGTCAATCACTACCACCACCACCAGCACCATCATCATAGTTCTCCATTCGTTTTCTCTGATAACATTTGCGCATTTTTGTTTTGTATTATCGAAATAATTAGCATATTTCAATTCGCAAATATTTACTTAAAAAGAATAAAATATTTACTTAAAAACAATTTAAAAAAACCGTCCACGCATGTCAATTATTCATTTTTTTTATATAATAACAAAAAAAAAAGTTGTGCCATTAAAAAATGGTTTGAAGAGAATCAAATATTTAACTTTGCCTTTCTGACAATTCTTTTGTCTGCGACACGAACCCAAAATGGCGTCTGAGAATAGTTTACATTTAATGTCTTTATGGCCATTTTATTGAGATGCCATATTTCTTTTCTTCTTTGCAGAAAAACGAATTGGATTTTAATCGACTTATCTTTAGCTTTCCTTCACGTGCGTTCTCGCATCTCTGTAAGAGAATTTGTCGGTCAGTTGGCTTGTCACACTTCTGTTTCAAATGGAATTTTTCGAAGGTTTGCCGAGCTTACATTTAAAATAGTATTGTTTAGTTGCGCCTAAGCTTCCGTTTAAAATGATATTGTTTTAAGCATCCACGCTTACCTTTGAAATAGTATTAGTTGCGTCCAATTTTACGTTTGAAATAGTATTATTGGTTGCATCGAAATTTACACTTGAAATAGTATTATTAGTTGCGTCCAAGTTTACGTTTAAAATAGTACTATTGGTTGCATCGAAATTTACATTTGAAATAGTATTTAGTTGCGTCCAAGTTTAGGTTTGAAGTAGTATTAATAGTTGCTTTCAAGTTTAGGTTTGGAATAGTATTATTAGTTGCGTCAAAGCTTACGTTTGACATACTGTTGTTAAATGCGTCCAAGCTTACGTTTGAAATAGTATTATCAGTTGACCTAAGCTTACGTTTGAAATAGTATTGTAGATGCGTCCAAGTTTACGTTTGAAATAATATTGCTGGTTGGGTTTAAGCTGATTTTCTAAATATTATTTGTTGCGTCCAAGTTTACGTTTGAATTAGTATTGTTAGTTTGGTTTAATCATTTGAATAAGATGATCTGTACGTTCGTCAGGCGGTTAGGGTTCACTTTGAAATGTATTTTACATCGCTAACCGCGCAAAGTGAATAGGCGTATCGTAGGAATATTCAAATTCTTCTCTGCTTCTTCGTTTTCTTATTCCGTCTCTTAATGTGTCTTTCTTCTTTTTTTTCATTTTTTTTCTTTGTTTTTTTCCTTTATTTCTTTTTCTTTCTTTATGTCCTCGGTTATCTTTTTTTCGTCTTTCTTCTGTTTCTTCTGTCCGTTATTTTCTTTCTTATTTACTTTTTTTTCTTTACTACTTTTTGTTTTACTTCCTTTTTTTTTCTTAATCCCCCCCTCTCATTTTTTGGTAATTTATTTATTCATTCTTTTTTTTTCTTCTCTCGTTTCATTCTACATTTATTTCACATTTAATTATTAAATACTTCATTTCTTGCCCCTCCCCCTTTTCATTTTCCTTTTTTCTTTCTTCCTAGCCTGGTTCTTTCTTTCACCCCCCCTTTTTTTAATTCTATTTGTTTAAATGCATCCATTTATTTTTATTTCCCTTTCTCATTTACCTTGCTTTATTCTTTCCTTTCTTTTTTCTTTCTTTTCTTTCCTCTTTTTCTCCGTACGCAATATCACCCAGTCTTCCTTTTCTATTTTTCTTTCTATTTTTAATTATATATTTGCATATTTTCGTCCCTATTCCATTTCTTTTTTCACCCTTTAATATTCATAACACCCGACTCTTTCCCAATTACTGTTGCTGCAAAATCTTTTTTTCATTTGTATTACGTTCATCCTTCCATATTTGTTATGTATGGAAGCCTGCACGCAACATTAAAATTATCGCTTTATGAATTTATTTAAATGATTCTTTTCGTCATGGTTTACGGACTAACAATGAAACGAAGAAAATCTACTTAACGTTTTTTTTTTTTCTATTTTCAAACATTAAAGGCTTTTCTTTTACACAAAGCTGCAACGCTTTGGTCGGATGAATCGCAATATCCATGCATCAATCTAGAAAGGAAATTTGTCTACATGACGATTCATGGATTCTGGACGGAGAAGGTATTGGCCACTCAGAATAATTGAATTTTTCGCAAATTATTTTATCATGTTTGTTCATTCTTCACCAAAGTATTTTATAACATATATTTTATTAGTATATCATTATTAAAAACATGCAAGTCTCAAATATAAGTATTGAACCTAACTTATAATTTCGTTTACCTTTGGAACTTCATGGTTTACTAAATGTATAATTTGTCATTTGACAGACCATTCGTTTGAAAAATGTCAGACGGTGCCATGCGCTTCTGACAGGTGGATACAGGGTTCCTTATTGAATCCCGGGCAATAACGTGTCTTTTGCTATTATGTCAATAAATTTGGCTTTCATTCAACCAAGAAAGCTTGTTATCTGTTCGAAGGAGTGGCGATAAAAGTGGTTCGGATTTTTTTAATACTAGTTCACAATTTTTTTTTTCAGTTCTATGCTTAGTTATCCACCTATTCAAGGTTCGTTAGACAATTTTCTATCTCCGACAATGTATGTATGTATATATATATATATATATATATATATATATATATATATATATATATATATAATGGTCTGTATTTGGGGTTTGGTTTTACGGCGCCCTTTCATACAATAAAGAGGTAACAAAGCGTGTAGTAATACACTTGCTTGTTTCTTTGTGACTAACCAAGGTGCACTATTTACGGTCGGAATGGTGCAGACGTGTTGGTGATGTAACAAAAAGACCAGACGATCACGAGAAAAAGAAGCAAAATGGGGAAAAACCAACTGAGCGTGCGTCCAGGCGACGGCGCCTGCCACATCACTGGGTCGACATTTTGGTGAATTAACTTTTCTTTTCTTTTGTTTTTTTTCTTCCCTTTAAATTATTTACTCTGCTATTGTCGATGTCGAACCGGTTTCCCTTCTTCAATTGTCTTCGATCGACTGGCGTCAAGGAACAAGTGATAGATAAACGCCGTCAAGTGAAAAATGAAGCCCGTTTTTTTTTTATCGATGGTGAACGACACTTGTGTTGTCTCGTCGTGATAGAAAACGCCATTTTAAATGAATGGCCACTACATGATGTCACATAACTCTCCAACTCACCTCGATCGAAATGCATTGTGGTCATTTGTAGACAGCTCTTGACATTAAAATCAACCGAGTCTATGTAATTTCTGAGGTAGCCTTTTATATAGTGATTGCGGTATATTGCTGGTCCTTTACGAGGAGGTTCATTTTTCCCTTCTTATTGCCTTCTCTCTTTGTGAATGGGTTAGTATACTGCTAACCACGTGAGGGTCACCTACATAGGAATGCCGATGAGGCAGTTTAGGCATTTTTTTGTACGTTAAAGTACTCCTTCACGGGGGCGCTGATTTTTCAATCTCACTTTCCAACCTTTGTGTCATATTACTCACCCTGGGGAGAGGCAAATACCCATCTTAGTACGATTGTATTGGGATATCCTACATAACGTAACATGCGGCCGCAGCCGAGATTGAACTCAGTACACGAGTTTGTGCTGTAATTCAAATCTTAGTAGCTGAATACTTGATGTTTCGTCAGGGCTATCAAAGGTATTTTTATCGTGATGCCATCACTAGATGGGTTGCCTACCACGGCTTAAGAGAGGCCCATCTACTCTCGAGAGAAGGATAAACCGCGTCAGTTTTCCAAACTGGTATTTTACTTCATGGTACATACAGCGCCTCGGCTTCCTAAACGGTCGCCCATCTGATACTGGCCAGGTTCAACGTTGCTTAACCGGTGATCTGGCAAGAACCGGTGTGTCGACATGATTGTGCTTATACATATAATGTCTATAGTCTACACAGTTATTATTAAATAAAGGAGAATCCTAAAAATAATTTGACTTGAAACGATTTCAATCAGCATATTATATATAATGGTATAAAACATATATATATATATATAATGGTATAAAACCATTATATTTAATTTCTTTTAGGAAAAAATGTATGTGAAATATAATTTATTTTAAAAAACATTAATTTTGTTATTTGACTTCCCGATAAAATTCATTTTTCAACATGGCTGCGTTTTGTTTACGTTTATGGATGCATTATGCTTGAACATTTTAATTAATTTGTTTTGACGTGAGACTAATAACATGAACTTAAAAATAGATTCGAAGTGTATTTTCAAGCTGAACTGCAATTTAAAACCAATTATTACTTTTAACCAAAACTATGAACGAAATAAGTCCGTTAAATACAAAGTTCCTGCACAAATAAATAAATTCGACTTTATTGTATCATACAAAAACGTTGTACAAAAATATACCTAAAAAAATAACGGCATTGCAAAATAAGAATCGCATGGTTGGTGTGTCATTAAATAAAACCCAGTAATCAAATACATAAGTTCTAAATCGTCAATATACTTTTAGTATTTTTAACATAGTGAAAAAAAAATGTCCATTATTTCAAAATAATATTAAATAAAAAATTGGTGCTCATGCAGAAAACGAACCATACTAGAATATTAGATGAAATTTCCAAGTTAAATTTAATTTTGCGGTATCCTTTGTTCATTAAATGTTTAGCTGAAAGTACCAGAAGTTACAAAACGTCTCCTCCTCATGTTTAAAATAGGTTTCTAATTATTTCAGCACGGTCCGTGTTCTACTTTGTTGCCATATTCAGCTTTGTCAATTCCGTAAGAAAAATACCGAGTTGACATGTTGCACCACGTACACGCTGAAGAAAACTGAACGTCGACGACAAAGCATCTCGAAAGGTTTATTACTCCACGTGCCCCCCCCCCCAATGCAGCATCCATATTTACGTATTCTAGTCTGAGCGGTCGTGTTCCCTCGTTCTGGACTGAGATGATCAGTCTGTAATTAACATTTTAATGTGGCTGAAGTTGTTGCGTATTTCTTTGGAGGTTATGGTTTTTAGACGATGTAAAAGCTAAGTTTTTCACAATGTACCAATGAAATCATTTCTTATCCCAAGTCCTTGATTAGTTTTGGCTTTGTTATTTGCTCCTGGCTTTTAACAAATAAAGCTTAATTAATTATCCAACAATAAACTGTGGATCAATTGAACCCGAATCAGATCTGGTTGTTTAATTTCCAGGTTTTGTTTTTAATAGCAATACAGGGTGACCCCCCCCCCAAAAAAAAAAAAACGGGCCCCAACTCTAATTAGGCCCGGTTTCTTAGTGTTTTGTCCGAATGAAATGAAACTTCGGTCATAACTAGTTTATTATATTCAAAACATCATATCAAAACACTAGGGTCTTTGGCCTAATGTCCTCTGTTTTTTTTTTTTTTTTGGGGGGGGGGGGTCACCCTGTATTAGATTTACGTACTTTTTTTTTGTGGTGATCATTCGATAACCGTTTTTTTTTTCTCACACTTAAATTCAGTAAAATGTCATGGTTTTATGGACATTCAGTTATTTAGAAAATTCATTAAACGTTAAAAGTTATGGCACGCAAAAAAGACAGTAACATTTTTGTGTTTACTACATGTTTTTGCGAATGTTACACATTTTTGGGGGCGTCGTTAAGATGAACGAATGCTCTTGCTCTCTTTCTTTCTCTCTATCTTTCTTCTCTCTCTCTCTCTCACTTACACAGACACTCACACACTCCTCTCTTTCTCTCTCACACACTCTCTTTTCCCTTTCTCCTTCATCTAAACACACACACACGCGCGCGAACTCTCTCTCTCACTATTTCTATTTCTCCTCTCTCTCTCTCTCTCTCTCTCTCTCTCTCTCTCACAGACACAAATTTTCTCTGTTTAACCTCTCTAATACAGACACACACGCACAGTCTCCTCTCTTTTATCCTCAGAAACACACTTTCTTTATCTTTTCTCCTCTCTCTCTCTCTTTCTATTATGTTTTCATTAATGAGTAATCAACAAATTAAACAAACGTCCTTATACATACATGCGCGGGATGTTTATATGCGCTGGTCCTATACGGGCTTTCCGCTTCCTTTCATGAATGGCCGTAATTTGACTACTAATCCATAAGTTAGCCTTTAATGACCGCAAGAGACTAAATAGTATAGTATTCCTTTTCATAATAGTCAGGTTGGAATAGCTCTTATTATGTAAGATTTGTGTATCTTGTGAAGTTTCTGACTTTTAAACATGACACACACATATACACAATTACAATTTTTTTTATATATATAATATTATCACGTTAATATACGGTGAAAATATCTATTGTATTTTCAAATATCTAAAACCATTTAACATCAAAGGTCGATAGAAAAAGAATGTGTCAATATTCTGTCGAAAACAGTAATAAAAAGTAGTAGTAGCATATATATATATATATATATATATATATATATATATATATATGTGTGTGTGTGTGTGTGAATGTTTATCTGTTCTACTTTTTCTCGGAAACTACTCGGTTAATCTGACGAAAACTTTGATGAACTATTGTTATGGCAAGGTGCAGCGAAGTAAGTAGTATAACACCTTTGGATTATTAGAGATTAGTATTTAAGGCAAAAAATGAGCACAAATTTAACCATATTATATATTCATTATTGCTGTACTGTGTGTAGTTCCTAAGTTTAACATTGACACAGACAATTGCGTCTTATGTAATGGATTAGTGTCATTTTAATCTATATATAAAAGTAACATTCTCTGTGTCTGTTTGTTTGCGAAACAGTCTCTATTAAATTTCTCTGTCAGTTTGTTGTTTACAAGCTTGAAACTTGTTATATAGGTGATTTGAACCTGTAGAAAAACGTGATCTGTTTTATAGACAGTAAAAATAACTTCTAAGGAATCAAAATTGAACAAATTAAATATGGTAGGCGTAAGGCGACTTAAAGTGCTCATCTGCGTATGCGCAAATATACATTTTTACGTCAAGCAGCGTTAATTAATGTAGTTTTGATATGCATCTCTCCTAAGATTATGTGGTAGCGAATTGCGCTAGAGAGATAAATATTTCGGTTTCGATTCTATCTGATGGGATCCAAGTCATATATATATATATATATATATATATATATATATATATATATATATATATATATATATATATATATTACTTTTGAAATCACTGCTATATGTTAGGTACAGTATGAGAACCCTGACAGAATTTGCTCTATAAGAATGAATACGAAATCTGCATGAATTAAAATAACGTATTTAAGCGTATTTTATGTCCGGGTAACATGGGCAGCATGCTTAGCTCTCTTGAACCATACGAATGATGACATTCATTTCGATTCCTCACTATTTCTTCGAAATTTCATTATTTGGAAATAGATTCATATTTTAAGATACATCGACTTTCTTTTCTTGTTTTTTTTTTTTTTTTTTTTTTTTTTCGAAGTATAATGTTTGTCCTTTATTTCGTTCCGCCGATGAAAATCTCTCAAAAGTCTAAACTTTTTTTTTTTTTTTTTTTTTTTACAAACCCACAAACTCCATTCTTTAATTTCCTGTTTGTTCCTTAAATTCTCATAGAATTTTATTCTTTGAAATATGGCTGGACAAATTTTCGCAGGAAATTAAATTTCAGCATAATTTCGTATCTAGATAAAAACGAAAACTCAATGAGCCTAATGTCGAGATGCGTGCATGCGTCTGCACTACTTTTTGTCTGTCACAGGTGGAAACGAAGAGAGATGAGGATTAGGCCTTTAGACACATACATTATTAACAAATAAATTAACTTTAATAGAAATATTGTGAGTTCAATCCGAGTACAGAGCAGTATGTTTCTAATTTCCCTGTTCTATTATTTATAAATACTCATTATAACTCATTACTCGTACTATGCAGAGTAGAAACATGACAGAGAGATTTACATGCAATGGAAAGTTCTCACACTTAAAACTTTTAATAAACACGTGTCAGTGGATAATTATATTTTATAAACAATCTGTATGCCGCTCCCCATGTGTGGGTACCAAGTGGGTTAAAGGGGAAATTAATCCCAACTCGCATTTAGGTACAAATGCACTTTCGTAATTAATTGAATTAATTCAAAACGCATCGCAAAAAAAAAAAAAAAAACATCTCTCTCTCTCTCATATATATATATATATATATATATATATATATATATATATATATATATATATATATATATACATTCTAGCAAAAGTACCCGTCGTTGGCTTGGTTTCAAAAACAGTCTACAGAAAATGGACTCTGATTTATGAAAGTATGATAGGTAACGAAAACGAAGGGTTGTAAAGAGATAGCTTCGAATTTGGGGAAATCAAAACCAAAACAAAATATGATGAAAGTAAAAATAAAATAGATAAAACCCATAATTTATTATATCATACCTGTTCACACTGAAACACTTATCACAATATTCTGTGGATCAATATTAAAAAAAACCTTGTTAAACTTTGTGACATATTTACATTCTATGGAGGTTAGGCGCGAATGAACACCCCATAATTTTATTATACCATATTTCTTCAAACTGAAACATAGTTATCAAAGTATACTTACGCAGATAGATATGAAAAGTCTTTATTAGCGCAGCGCAGACCCCACAATTTTATTATACCATCCCTATTTAAGTTAAAACATATTTATCAAAGTATTATTATGTACATCTATATCAAAAACACTTGTAAACGTTTTTTTTATTTTTTATTTTTTTTATTTCCATACTTTGTGGACCAGGCGCGTACGCAGACCCAACAATTTTAATGAATCATCATCATGCCAGATCGAACATACCCATTCCTGTGTCTCGATACATCTTCTATCATTATATGTGATCAGTTTTCTATAATAGTCAACCATATAGGAGCCTATTCGTGACCAGACACACACACACAGACGTTCAGGTTTATTAGTCCTCGCGCGAAAGAGCAGGACACAAA
>NC_136507.1:65001237-65026237 GCF_053919585.1 Euprymna scolopes
GCCTAAATATGTTGGAAACAATCAGGAACGCCTAGATAGGAAATACTCGTTTGTTTTATAATCCACAGAGATTGGGAAAAGTGGGGAAAAAATCAAATACATAACAAATGTTATCAAAATCAAGATAAGTTACTCTTCTGCCTAGCTGAATAACTTTTTGGTAGTTTCACTCAATGTAAAACATTTATTCAAATAAATGTTTTAAAGTGAGTAAAATAAATAAAAACTTTTTCAGATAGGTAGAAGAGTAAGTTATCTTGATTTGATCCCATTTATTTTTTTTTAATAAATATTTGAAACTTTTACCACGTTTTCGAATCTCTGTGGATTGTAAAACATACCCAGAAATAAACATTCAAGCTGGCATTCTTTGTTCGTCTTGCGAACAGACTCTTGCTCCCTCGGCGTCTTTAGTTTAACGATCAAAACGGTCATCCTTTTGCAAATGCCATATACTTGCGATGGGATGAGTCTAATATTTTTCTCGATTCCAATACAATAGCCAATTCCGATAAAACAAATCTTTAAATATTTAACTTAATTAATTAATTAATTTATTTTTTGCTTATCTTTTTAATTTTGGGATTACCGTAAACACTTATATTATATATTAGTCAGGTGTTGGTAGGTGTATGTTATGTAAAAAAAAAAAAAGTTGTAGTATGCAGGCAGGCTCGAACCCGTGAGACGAAGGCGGAAACGAAAGGATAGGTGTGTGGAAGGGTGTTGGTTGAGCAAAAAAAAACAAAAAAAAAACTGTGGGAGTAGGCAGGCAGGCTCGAACCCGTATCGTGAAGGAGGAAAAGAACGTGAAAAAAAAAAAAACGTGATGCGATAGCTGTTGCGCCCATCGCTACACCGGAAGTGACGTAGGTTTAAATTAAGGCTAGACAATTGAAAAGAGGCGATGACTTTCGAAAATATCGGCGAAAAAGGCGACCTCTCCCTGTAGGAAAAATGCCCAGTTAAGGGTGAAGGAATCAATGTTTTGGGCCAATTTTTCGATATTTGTCGCCCGAAGTGTCGGGCTTCAAAATGATAGCAATCTCGTGAAAATCCGTCGCCTCCGTCGAAAGACATACATACATACATACATTTAAACGGACAGGTCAGATTTTAATTATAGATGCATGTATTCTTCGCAAACCTAAAACTGCAAATGCGGTAAAGAATGATCTGTAACTTTTAATTTTACTGGAAGTTTCAAATCAATAAATATCTATGGTTTTATCATTAACCGTAAATTAAGTTCGAAACAAAACTAAACAAAGCAATTAAAGAATCGTTTTTTGGGGAGAGTTGGTATCGGAAAATAGGTACACATTTTTCTGGTACCGATTCCGATACCACAAAAAGTTCCGAGTTTTCCGATTCCCGATACCAATGTTTCGGCCCCAACAGTCCAACACTAGTATAAACCTAATGCACAGGAGCGATGAACAACTTGAAAAAAATATAAAAGAGCAAACAGTTTCTACGTTTGTACGCATGTTGGTGTGTGTGGCTGGGCGGGGGGGGGATTATTGTTCAGCCCGAAGGTCTTTTTTTTTCTGTTATGTTCTGTCGAATGCCACCCCTAAGGGAACACAGGCGCTGCACTTCGCGACCCTCTCATACTGTTAATTCTGAGCGCGGATACGCGCGGCGTGGAAGCTTTGAAGAAATGACAAACTCCTTTTGATTTTAATTCATCCCTCTCTCTCTCTCTCTCTCTCTCTCTCTCTCTCTCTCTCTTTCTCCCGCTCTTTCTACCTCCTCGTATTGGTTTCTCACCACAGTTATTGCTAATTTGAATAAACTGTTCTTCTCTTTCGAAGCCTGACTGTCTGTCTGTTTCTCTATTCTTCTGCTTTAATTTTTCTCTTCCTATTCTCCCCCCTCACATTCTCTCTCCCCATCCCTCTCTCTTTCTCATATATATATATATATATATATATATATATATATATATATATATATATATATAGTCTTGGAAGTTTTTAACCTTTAAAACTATACAAAAAAAAAATTATATCATTCGTTAGAAAACTATTTAGTCAGTAAGTCATTCAATCACCTGCAATCACTGCATCAACTTGCTCTCTCGAATTCACTATAGTACCAGTAATAATTTATTTTTGAGGGATCATCAGTTGTTTACCATGAAACACTGTTTCGGGGATATATATATATAATATATATATATATTTAATATATAGTATAAATTACTAACTAGCTCTACCTACGTATTGAGCACTTTTGAAGTAAATACTTAAAGTTTACGCATAAATCTATACTCTCGTATATTAATTTTATGTGAGTAAATGAAGTAGTTATATATATATATATATATATATATATATATATATATATTGTGTACAGAAAGTTGTTAGTTGAGACAGGTCATTGGTACCGTCGGTTTCAAGCCCGATAATAAGGCCCGTTTAAGGTATCCTTATCGAGCTCTCTTCAGTTATATATATATATATATATATATATATATATATATATAGTTGTATGGTTGTACTTTTTTAGAAAAAAGGTTCCAACTACTCTATTATAAGGAAAAATTCCGAAAATGATTATTATTATTTATATTTTTATTTACAGAAAGTTTAAATAAAATAATTCATCAGTACTGTCGGTTTCAAACTTGACAATAAGAGACCGACGGCACCGATGACTTATCTCATCTAAATTCTAGAGACTAGTGTTTCATCCTTCGGGAATCAGCAGTGCAGGAAGTTATGATTACCGCTGGTTGTGGGACTCGAATCCCACAACGAAGCTATAACTTTCTGCATTAGCAAAAAACACACCACATGGCCACCGTCAACAATAACGAGTGAAATTAAACATTTATAAATGCAGAAACATTATACAAGAACCGTCTACAGTGATTAAGCGATTAAAGTGTTGCAATCTCGCACGCAAGCTAAATGACCGACTTATTCATTTCAGCAGACAGTGCTCAATTGTTAAGAAACTTACCTTTTAAAGGGGCGAAAATAATTATAATGATAAATAATTATATATATATATATATATATATATATATTATTTTGCTTTTTGAAATTACACAAATAAGTATGCCGATATAATTGGACCTATTTACTATGCCTCACCACGGGACAGAGTTAGACACCACGGTCGTTTTTTTAACGTGGAGAAAAGGTACAAAAATAAAAAAAAAAAAAATTGAAGCATTAAATACGTTGGTTACGCGGAATTCGCGTTAGGGTTTGTGTTCCTTGAATAGAAGGGTTAATTGGAACTCAAACCCTAACGTGAATTCCGCGTGACCAACGCACTGCTTCAACATTTTAAAAGACTATCGTAAAAACAACAACTTCTACTGATTCTATGCTTCAACAACAACATGACAAAGAAAAAGAAAAAGAAAGAAAGAAAGACATACTGAAGATGAAGTGTATCTTCGAAATATATTTATAAATTTCAATATAAATTTCAATAAAAATTTCAATAAAAATTTCAATATAAATTTCAATAAAAATTTCAATATAAATTTCAATATAAATTTCAATAAAAATTTCAATATAAATTTCAATATAAATTTCAATAAAAATTTCAATATAAATTTCAATATAAATTTCAATAAAAATTTCAATATAAATTTCAATAAAAATTTCAATAAAAATTTCAATATAAATTTCAATAAAAATTTCAATATAAATTTCAATAAAAATTTCAATATAAATTTCAATATAAATTTCAATAAAAATTTCAATATAAATTTCAATAAAAATTTCAATATAAATTTCAATAAAAATTTCAATATAAATTTCAATAAAAATTTCAATATAAATTTCAATAAAAATTTCAATATAAATTTCAATAAAAATTTCAATATAAATTTCAATATAAATTTCAATAAAAATTTCAATATAAATTTCAATAAAAATTTCAATAAAAATTTCAATATAAATTTCAATAAAAATTTCAATATAAATTTCAATATAAATTTCAATATAAATTTCAAACAAGATAAATATTTGTTTAATGCGTTGTTTTGGCTTCAAACGTATCGAATGCGTATTTATTTTATAAAGAAAAATATATATTTTCAATGTATATTTCAATTTATCTTTTTCCAATTGCCATAGTTAATGAAGCTTAATATAAATGAAAATATACATTCAGAACATTCATATCGGAGGTAGATATATCAAACCAAAAATGAATTTGCATAAAACTCAATTTGTTTTATAAGTTTTATAATTCGTCTTACGCACGTTTCGCTGAATAGTGACTTTTATGGATTTATATTTTTGTTTCCACCAATTTTTATCCTTTTTAAACCGAAAGAAAGAAAAAAAATATCTGTGTTTTTTTTTCTGAGGAATATAAATCTATCTCTAAGGAGTTATTTCTGTATGCTAACCATTCAACGAAACACGTGTAAAACGGATTATAATAATGCTAATGAAATAAAATGAGTGGGATGTAAATGAATCTTTTGTTTGGTATGTTAACTTACGACACACACACACACACACAGTGGAGTTTCAGGACGACTGGAAACAATGCTGAGATAAGCGGAGAACACATACAGCTCATAGAATTCCAAAATTGTCACCCATCTGGTACTAGTCAGGTTCAATGCTGTTTGACCTTGATAATCTGACGAAAACTGGTGTGTCAATGAAATTATGCCGTCTGCACACACACACATATATATATATGCATACGCATGCATATACATATCTACACACACGCATATATATATATAATATATATATATATATAATATATATATATATATATATATATATATATATATATATATATATTAGTGTTTGCATGTTTGTTAGTTAATGGGGGGAGTTTACTGTATAAAACTAAGGTGTTTATAAGCTGGTGTTCATTAACAAGTGAAACTGTATTTTAGCATTATTCTTATATATATATATATATATATAGTGTGTATATATATATAGTGTATATATATACATATATACATAGTGTATATTTATATAGTGTATATATATAGTGTGTGTATATATATATATATAGTGTGTGTGTATATATATCTATAGTGTGTGTGTATATAAATATATATATATATATATTTAGTGTATATATATATAGTGTGTGTATATATATAGTGTGTATATATATATAATTATATACAAAAACATTTGTGTATATAGTGTATATAATATATATATATATAGAGAGAGAGAGAGAGAGTGTATATATAATATATATTGTATATAATATATATACACACAAAAAGATTCGTAAAAAATATATATATATATATATATTGTATATAATATATAAATATACTGGCCTATATATATATATATATATATATATATATATATATATATATATATATATATATATAAGGAATGTAAAAATACCAGCGGTGGTTGACGTTATGTTTTGAGAAAAATAGAAAAACCGAATGAAATTATTAAAATAATCAACGTTTCGTCCTTATTTCAGAGGACAGCTTCAGGATAATTGAAATAAAAATGTAAGAAAAGAAAAAGTCATAGATCGTACGAAAAGGAGGGCAGTTTTTGAATCCTACCCATGTCGGGAAGGACAAAACATATGTGTGCGACATGGGTAGGATTCAAAAACTGCCCTCCTTTTCGTACGATCTATGACTTTTTCTTTTCTTACATTTTTATTTCAATTATCCTGAAGATGTCCTCTGAAATAAGGACGAAACGTTGATTATTTTAATAATTTCATTCGGTTTTTCTATTTTTCTCAAAACATATATATATATATATATATATATATATATATATAGGCCAGTGTATTCGTGTGTTAGACAGGTGCATTTTTATAAAAATTAGCCCGTGTTTTGTGGTGTGCATTTGTCCGTATGATGTGCTGTAATTGTTTACGGGTGAGGTAGGGTGCGTATGGGTTTGTGGTGGTCCGAGTGTGTCGCGATTTGAGAAGAAAAGTGGAGGAGGAGGAGGAGGAGGAGGAGTACACCTTGAAGAATTGCTTGAAAGTTTTACGCTTGCTTTTTCAAAGTCAAGTAAAGAGAATTTCTTTTCGGCGGAGAACACCCACGCAGGAGGCGGTTTCAGCCAGGGGAGAGAGAGAGGGGGGGAAAGGGAGAGAGAGAGAGAGAGAGAAAACAGAAAGGAGACGAATGTTTTGGGGGAGACGAGGAGCAGAATATAAGAGGATACAAGAAAAAAATGAGGGTAAGAAGAGGGAGTTCAAAGGAAAGATATGAAGGATATAAAAGGAGAAATAAAACTAAGGGTAATCATTGTTTTAAGACAAGCGCAATGACTATTGCTAGAACTATATTTACTGTTCGTACTCACTAGGAGTTCTCACACAGGTCATCATCACTCACTGACAACAACCCGTGGTGTTCCCTGGAATCTGGACAAAAACTAATTCACTCGTTTAGGCTCATTTTGTATTAAACATAAATCTTTATTAATCCTTAACTGTGTATCGAACGAGTACCATAATACTTAGTTCGCTGCACCGAATAACAAAGGCCAATACAAAATTTCAGACAGATCGACCATTTTCCGAGAAAAAGTGGAACGGACAGAAAAAAAAAAAACACTAAGTGAAATACAATATAGTGTTATTTGGATCCATCAGACTGTTGCTTTCACCTTGAATGTAATTAAAAAGGCCATTAACCAATCGTAAGTTCTTAAACATAATTTACGAAACTAATTTAGTTTTAACCCTATTTTCTTGTGATGATTAATTAAAAAAAATATCGTCACTTAGTGATCTGGTATGATCATTTTTATTTATTTTTTTTAACTAGAAGTTAAATACGAAACCTCGGAAGTATGTGGCTAACCCTTTCTCAGTATCAAATATTGGGACTTATACACCTGAAAAAGGTCGTAGGTTACAGCAACCGGAACGTTGTGCAAATAAGCCTCAGGATGAGAATAGTAGTCCAATAGAGCCAAGTAATATGAACAGTTATCCATCATGTAAAAAATTCAGAACTATAATATAGATTATTATTATTTTACTCACCAGAAGTTCTCAAACAGGTCACTCACTGACAACAACCCGTGGTGTTCCCTGGAATCTGGGCAACAACTACGTTCACTTGTTGGCCTTCGGACCAAGGTCAAGGTGTAGCATGAATGAGAAGTTTAGCTAGGATCAAGCATAGACTAGAAAAGGTACAGTGACGAGGATGACCATAGACACCCCTCTCCAATTTTTGAGTGGCCTTGTGCCTGACTTTTTGTTTATTTTCACTTTGTAAACTTTCAGAGTGAATAAAAAATATATAAGTCAGTGCAGTCGTTTCTGATTTTTTGAGATGAGGATTGGTTGTTCGTATTATTTGGATTCATCGGACTACTGTTTTCGCTTTGAATGTGATTTTCACAATGTTTGAGTCGATGTAACCTCCGACCTTCTTCAGGTGTATCTTGTCGAACTCGGGAATTTATTTTTCATAAATAAAGGTTGTTTGAATTTTGTATTTGTTTTTCTAAGTCAGATTGTATCAAAATTACAGAATGATATCGTAAAAAATATATATATATAGAATCTATTTAAGTTCAAAAGCCTTCAGTGACTTTTTGGACACCCTGTACTAGACAAGACATGAATGTAAAACGAAAGCACACAGTGCAAACAATAGCAAAAACTCTAGTAAACGAGCTCTAATGAGTAGTGGTATGGAACCGTTAGTGTATGGAAACATTTAATTCTACGAAGACTAAGCTCCTAAATCACATTCTTAGATTATTTGTAAACATTTATGCAAACGACGCTACGAGGTGCCTTTAATAAGTTTCCAGACTAAAATAAGTTTCCAGACTTAAATAAGTTTCCAGATTGTAAAATTGTCGAAGACACTTGAAAATTCAGCATCTTATTGCTATACATCTTCTGGGATGGCTGACCAACTTTTATGATTTCAAGTTCTAATGAACAACTACAGCAGGAATTGGAATACACTCTACTAAAGCCTGATTTACACAACTGGCTACTTTTTAAAATGCAATCTGGACGTGAGAATACTTTAGAATAAGGATATGCAACAAATTCTGTTTAAAACTTAGGGAAAAATGCCACAGAAGCGTATGGAATGCTATATACCGCTTTTGGACTATTTCGCATGAATCGAGCATCAGTTTTTGAGTGACATAAAAGATTCAAGGAAGACGGGGAGTGTGTGAGAAATGATGAAAGGTGTGGGAAAGCTAAAGAAATCAGAACGCCAGAGTTGATCGGTCAAATAAAGAATGTTATGGATAAAGACCGCCGTGTGTCTATAGAGACAATAATTGCACAGTTTGGTGTTAGTGTGGGAACTGTAAACACAATTATTCGCAAGGAACTGAAGGTGCAGAAGATTTGTGCGAAGTCTGTTCCAAGAGTGTTCAAGGAAGCTCAGAAATAAAGACGTTGTCATGACATATATGGCAACATTTCAAAGGTCGGCAATGACGAAGATCTCTCACTTTCTTTATTTTCTGACCTTGAGCTTGTGGTGTAATGGGGAAAAAGGTGGCTGGTTAATTTTAATGCATTGAAAACTAAGCTTCATCTTTCTATCATAAACGCTCTGACAACCACCTGACCCCAATTGAAATAAATGGCTCTCGTCTTGGGAAGGCACCCTGTTTGCACAAGCTTTTGGGACTGAGCCAAGTACGTCCAAGGATGGAGTATTGTTGCCACATCTGAGGAGGAGTTGCTCAAAGGATCGTTTTCTACATCGACAGGGCATAAAATCGACTTCGAAACCTGGTGGGCAATATATTTTCCTCTTCTTAGCAGCTTCTGTCTCATCGACAACAAACTATCAGTAATTTCCCTTACTCCCTAACTGTGCCTCAATCTAAGCGAAAATTCCATGAGCAGAGTGTTTTTTCCTCTAGCTGCTCATCTGTGGAACACAGTACCACGAAGCTGCTTCCCGGCTGAATATGACAGTCGTTTTCAAGTCTAATGTGAACAGGTTCTTGAAGAGCCGTCCTCTAAAATTATCAAATTTCCATCACGGTATCAATTAACCCTTATCCTTGAGTCGCATCCGAGCCTTGATAATGTATAAAGAAATCCTTTCTTTTAGCAACCACAAAACCCCTTCTCAATCACCGATTGCCATGAAAAAAAAAACACCGGGGCACATCTTTCAAAATCCTCAGTCTAACATTCACAGGCAATATGAACTGGAACAAATACACCGAGGACGTTACCAAGCTACTGTAAAGAAGGTGGGTTCCCTCTACCGTGCTAGAAAATTATTCACACCAAAGAGCATCCTCTATCTTTAGAAAAGCCACTACTCGTTCATGCATGGAGCATTGTTGCAACATCTGGGCTGAAGCATCTGCCATTAGTCGTTCACTCTTAGACAGGGTCTAAAAAGAGTCTCAAATTTAATAGTTCTGCGCTGTCGGCTAAGCTCCAGCGCCTGCCCCATCGTCGCAATGTCGTAGCACTGTGTCTATTTTACAAGTGTTTTAATGGAATGTACTCAGATCAACTCGCAACACTCGTTCCCACTCGATGTACATACTCCCGACTAACTCGACTAGCAGCAAATTCCTACACTTTGTGTATCCGCATATATATATATATATATATATATATATATATATATATATATATATATATATGACTACTTCATTTAATCACATGAATTAATATACGAAAATATAATTTATGTGTAAATATTTCAGTATTTACTTCAACAGTGCTCGATACATAGGCAGGGCTAGGCAGTAAGTTATAAAAAAAACATATCTGGCAATTAAGCTACACAGAATATTCCGCGTTTCATTCATAAGCCTGACGAATTTTCACGAGAATGAAACGCGGAATATTCTATGTAGCTTAATTGCCATGTATATTCTATAACTTACTATATATATATATATATATATATATATATATATATATATATATATATATATATAAATTCCTCGTGGTTTAGAGTTTCAAACACGAAATATATATTGAAGAAAATGCACACCACCAACTGTTATCGAACCCAACATCCGAAATTCCAGTTTATAAATAGTCGTTTTTATAATCAACCCAAAGGAAAAAAAACGTTCAAACATGGCTGGATTCATGTTGAAAGTGGGGCATCATACCCCACTATCCTTTGCTGTGTGTTTGATTACCACTTCTGCTGAATACTTATGTATATGAACTGAAAGTTACGTTAAAATAATTTTGCGGACAAATCTGGCATAATTTATTTAATAAAAAAATACTGCAATTTGATACGTTGCATTTTTCTATGTGTGCATAAATTGGCGGAATGGGAAATCAAACGCAAAATCAACTCTGTAAGCAAATATATGCGTACTATACGGTTAGTAATACGCACTTTATTTTTATAGATCGTAACGCCAAATTCAAAACAAATAATACTATATATTTTATTTAGTATGTTTACCTTAAAAGTCTAGCTTCGTGTAACACCGTATGTATATGTAGGTAAATAAATATTATTCACACACACACGCACACACACACACACACACACACACATATATATATATGTATGTATATATATATATGTATATATATATATGTATATGTGTGTGTATTTAATTATTATAGTAAGAAACTAATTATGACAGCCCCTTTAAGAAATTCGTTTCTTATCGTTGAGAACTTTCAGTTGAATTTAAGTCGGTCAATTAAACTCGTATAACGATTAGATAACTGTCTGACTGACGTAAAGAACATTTAAAATTAAAATGTTTAAAATTCAACGTTATTTCGCGTGGTTAATGGTAGCCGAATGGATACGGTCTTTGCTAATCGAGCCAGAGATGTCTCGTGTTCCAGAGTTCGAAACGTTCGACTGGTGTTAATCGTGACACCCTGCACTGAAGATTCCCGGAAGGATGAAACACTAGTGTATGTAGGTATTTAATTATTATAGTAAAAAAATAATTATTTATATATATATATATATATATATATATTCAGATATGATATGAAAGAATATACCCCCCCCCACAGAAACAAGTTATTTCAATAAACATAAAATTTATGGAACAAAATCAAAAATAAATTATCACAAATTTAATTACTAAAACTTGGTTAACATTCCCTTCGCTGTATTTAATCCTAGGACCATTTTAGGTATAGCATCGATCAGTTGACGAATTTCATATTGAGAAATGTCTTGCTATTTCTAACGCAATAATGCTGAAAGTTCAGATTTAGAAGATAGCTTCCTTTTCTTTGCGAAGGTTCCAGTCTAATACGTCCCAAAGGTTTTCATTTGGGTTCATATCCGGGCACTGACTTAGCCAAGGAAGTTTATTAATCCCATTTTGACTAAACCAAAGGTGAGTCGCCCTAGCAGAGTGATAATGAGCTCCGTCTTCCATAAATAGGAAGTTAGCTTAGTTCCTTTTACCGCTTGAAAATACTGGTAGAAGTCTTTCATGTAATATTGAAACATATTTAACAGAATTGATGTTTCCTTCGCATTCCACCAGATCTGAGCGACCATCACTCTAAATTGCACCCCATACCATAATCGAGAAACCCCTATGTTTCAGTGTAGGTTTTTTTATAAGATAAGAGCGCCTTCGAAATGGACATTTACGTATAGAACACAGTTGAACCATAATATTTGAATTCTACATTTGAAAGTTTTATTGAAGCCATTATAAAAAATAATTTCATAAAATCAACACGTTCTCGACAGTGCAGTATAAACTACAATTTATTGTGGATTACTCATGTTGGAGAGGCATGTGTAGCTGTACTTCAGTGGGTCCCCAACTAAAATAATGTCGTTTCTTAAGTTTAACTATATATAAACGACATTATTTTTCCACCAACCTACCGTAGCTTCAACGTTCATGCACTGTTACAGGGGTTGTCCATTATCTTTCGGGATTGAAAGAAGGCGTCTATCTAGTGATCCGAATTATCGTGGACTTATTAAATGTATCACTCGAAATAACGTTTGTTGCCGACTCCTAAACAGTAAATTAATTTTAAGATTTAACCACTCCATACTACTACTACTACTACTACTACTACTACTGCTGCTGCTACTACTAACAAGAAGAAAAAAAATAAAGAGACGCCTCTGTTCCAGGTGGCTGACAGATGAGCTCATGGACAGAAAGAAGCAAAACAAATTGAAAAAAAAAAAAACCCGCTAAATAGGAAAAGATAAAAAAAAATTCTTTATAATATATTAGTTGCATTTACCCCGGCATTGCCGGGAATATTTTACCATTTTATTTTTGTTTCGCTAATTCAATCATATTTTTTTCTTTTTTTTTTGTCTTAATTTCATTTAAGAAAACTTTTCTTTTTTTTTTTTTTTTTAAATTTTTGAATAATCAATGGTTGTCGTATCCGTCATTGTTTGTCGCTCTCCGTCTGCTTTAAATCAGGGTTATTGTTAATATTAATTTGGGCGTTACAGTGATATAACAATAAATGTTTAAAATCATAACACACTTAAAAAGGTTCATTGCAACAAGTGGTTCTTGAACGTGAATTGCCACAGAAATTAATACGGTTGACAATTTCATTTCATATTAGACGTGATCGTTATAAGAATGCACACGCACGCACACATATATATATACCCCGGTATACGGCATTAAAAATTAGAAATGAAATACAGTAGAGTATATAATGCACATAAACAAATAACATTACATAATACAGTATAAGGCGGCACAAATACCGTAACCAGGGGCTGGAAAACATCGTATTCCACATCGTAACCTGAAAAAAAAACGTATTCCGGGGCTATCGTTATCATACTGACTTAGTGGTTTCCGAGAAAACTTCTCGAGTAAATGTCGTAGTCTGGTGATTAACTCCTCTTAATTGTTAACGATGTATTGAAACAATACCATAGTCCTTATTTCGCTGCACTTTATCATAATAAAGGTACATAAAATATTTCAGCCTGATCGGCTTCGTAGTTTTCGAGAAAAAATGGAATGAACGGAAAAACAGATGTGGAGAAATATGATATAATATAATATAATATAATATATATATGTGTGCAAATACACATATAGTGTGTGTGTGTGTGTATATATATATACGCACGTGTTTGCGTATGTGTAAAAATTAACCTGAAAAATATTTCTATATATTTTCTTGATTTCTTATTTGTTGATGTATAGGAATACAAAATGTCTACAGCATACATTTTATATATATATATATATATATATATATATATATATATATATATGAAACGCAGAATATTCTGTGTAGCTTAATTGCCATATATAGTTTCATAACTTTATATATATATATATATATATATATATATATAGTATTAACTTATGAAAATATATATGGCAATTAAGCTACACAGAATATTCCGTGTTTCATTCTCGTGGGAATTCCTTACGAGAATGAAACGCAAAGTATTCTGTGTAGCTTAATTTCCATATATATTTTCAGAACTTACTACTATATATAGGTTAGTAATTGCAATTAAGAATAGGAAATTGGATCAAATGTTTGAAACATGTCTTCTTCCTAAGATTAAGGGTGGTGGTGTTTGATCAACACTGCTGGGGAGCCATGATGTAATATACTGTTTTGTTTTTAAATTCCCGAAACAGTGTTTCATGGTAAACAACTGATGATCCCTTGAAAAATAAATTATTGATATTATAGTAAATTCGAGAGCGAGTTGATGCAGTGATTGCAGGTGATTAAATGACTTACTGGCTAGATGGTTTTCTAACGAATGATAAAAAATATTTTTGTATAGTTTTAAAGGTTAAAAACTTCCAAGACTATATATATATATATATATATATATATATATATATATATATATATATATATAAATTTCTCTCTTTTACTCTCTCGTTCTATCTTCCAAATAATAATCATCATGAATTGAATCTCTCTCTCTCTCCCATTCATATATATATATATATATATATATATATATATATATATATATATATATATATACCTGAAAATACAGATTCTAAAGTATGAATGGAAGCTTGATGACGCTATTCCACTATCTCAGTGTCGCCACACTGTATGTACGGTGACAAGATAACAAGCGAGCAAGGTGAACAGAATTTTCTCGATATACTTGACAATCAGACGAAAACAAGGTCTCCTTTTGTCACATCTTTTTGCTAGAACATTTGACAAACGAGCATATATTACATTTACTCCTAAAGGAGGAGGCAATACCTGGGAACATGATATAATGCTTACAGAACGTATACTACACTATACATAAAAAAGGAGGAAGAGGTTATGTCTAGGACGATGGTAATATGGCGATAGAACAGATATTACACTAATTTCTCTCTAAAAGCGGAGGTAATGCCTGGCATGTCAGATCAGATATAACACTACTGAATTGAGCCCTGAAAGATGGTACCTTATTCTAAAATAGAACTGTAAATTGAACTGAGAATTACAAGGCAGTAATAGTTGAGTTTCGGCTTCAGATCTAGAAGTAATAGTATAGGGTTTGGGGGTCTCTCCCACTACAAGAACTTAGGGTTTGGGGGTCTCTCCCACTACAAGAACTTAGACATCAGGCTCGGAAAGTGGGATTGAAAAGTTAACTTCCACAGGAGGGGGGGGCAATCTGACCTGCAAAAATGTGCCTAGCCAGCCCCGTCGGTATTCCCCGGTAAGAGCGTCTCAAGCGATTAAAAATAAATTAACTCCTTCTCGAAGACAAAAGGCAAAACCTGAGAGTGTGGACCTCCTAGAACTGCATAGAACTAAACTCCCACCGTAAAATCAACAGGGACCAGATCTTACAGGAATGGTCTAATATATGTTGATTTTGGGGGCCCTAGCCAGGTTAAAAAAAAAAGTTTTTAGGGGTGATAGTATAGTTTCGATTTCAGACAGAGATAACAAATATCCACTAGTAATAGACGAGAAAGAAAAAACCCTACAAAATAAACCCGAAAAATAGGATGTTCTTCGCATTAATAGTTTGCTAATTATCCGGCAGCTGTTCTTTTAACAGCAGGAATGGCTAACAGTGCTTGACCTGTAGCCTCTCCGGTCAAGGCAGAACATCTAATGGTTGAATTCGAGCCAACTCCTCATGTGAGCGCAACGTTCCACTTATTACCGGGAAGAGGGGAAGATGCAGGCTGATAAAAAAGCGGATGACCAGCATCAGGCTCAAAACGAAATAAAAGCTCACGACGCTGAATTTGATTCAGTACCGTACAAACTTACGGAAGAACAGCTAGGATTAACTTTTTTTGCCGACCATCTACATCTCAGTTTAACCCCGCAAATTTCATACTTTGCTTTCGTGAAATGTATCAAATTAACATCTTTTAGAGTTCTCTAGTCCCAAATACGATTAATTTCAGTGTACGTTTGCAGAGGCTATAGGATTACATCCAACGTTAAAAGCAAGCAAGGTTGTTTATTAGGCACTTGCTTTTGGTGTGCGAACCAAGGCGTCAGCTTAAGGAGAAGACATCTTCTATAATATAAATCTCACCTGTTTGTTTAAATGTATGTATGTATGTATGTATGTATGTATGTATGTCTGCCTAAAACTTTCAACAGAGGCGACGGATTTTCACGAGATTGGTATCGTTTTGAAGCTCGACCCTTCGGACGAGAAATATCGAAGAATTGATCATAAATATTAATTCCTTCACCCTCAACTGGGCACTTTTCTACAGGGAGGGGTTGCTTTTTCGTCGATATTTTCGAAAGTCATCCCCTCTTTTCGATTGTCTAGCCTAAATTTAAACCTACGTCACCCGGTTTGGCGATGGGCGCAACAGCATACACGTCACTTTTTTGTTCACCTTCTTTTCCTCCTTTGAGCCTGCCTGCCTACTATCACTTTTTTTTTGTTCAACACACACCTCCAAATACCCGGGCAACGTCGGGCAACCAAGCTAGTATCTTAATAAAACTGAAAGCCGAAAAAAAGCACGATATTGTTTGAATAGTCGTTCGGGATTAAACACACGTACAAAAAAGTTAAAGTAAAAAACTAAAATCAAATTTACAACTTCTGTAAATATGAGTGGGCTAATTTGAATGTGAGTAAAAGCTATATATGACGGATGACATACGTTAATAGTCCATTTGAATCGTAAAAAAGTGGCCAAACTTAATAAAGGGCCTTTCCGCAAGTACGTGTGTGTGTATATATATATATATATATATATATATATATATATATATATATATATATATATATATATACAAGCAAAAGTACCCATCGTTGACTGGGTTCAAAAACAGCCTACAGAAAATGGACTCTGATTTATGAAAGTATGATAGGTTATGAAAAGGAAGGGTTGTAAAGAGATAGCTTCGAATTTGGGGGTATCAAAACCAAAGCAAAATATGATGAAAGTAAAAATAAAATCGATAAACCCGATAATGTATTATACCATACCTGTTCACACTGAAACACTTATCATAATATTCTGTGGATCTATATTAAAAAAACTTGTTAAACTTTGTGATATATTTCCATTTTATGGATGTCAGGCGCGAACGAACACCCCATAATTTTATTATACTATATTTCTTCAAACTGAAACATAATTATCAAAGTATACTTACGCAGATACATATGAAAAGTCTTTATTAAAGTTTGTGCCTATTTCCATTCTATGGAGGCCGGCGCGAGCGCAGACCCCACAAATTTATTATACCATCCCTATTTAAGTTAAAACATACTTTTCAAAGTATTATTATGTGCATCTATATCAAAAACACTTGTAAACGTTTTTTGTTTCTTTTTTCATTTTTTATTTCCATACTTTGTGGACCAGGCACGTACGCAGACCCCACAATTTTAATGAATCATCATTATGCCAGATTAAACATACCCATTTCTGTGTCTCGATACATCTATCATTATATGTGATCAGTTTTCTATAATAGTCAACCATATAGGAGCCTATTCGTGACCACACACACACACAGACTTTAGCTTTATATATATTTTATATATATATATATATATATATATATATATATATATATATATATATATATATATGTGTGTGTGTGTGTGTGTGTGTGTGTGAAATTTAACCCCCTTCCAAATCTTTAAATAGGGATTTATTTTCAATTTTTTTACATAATCTGATAGCTTAGCATCCAATCGATAATATCCGCAGAAAAGTTGAAAAAAGACGAAAAGGAAAAAACATTGTAGAAGGAGACAGTGAAAAATTTACGTAAACTATATTTATATATATATGTATATATATATATATATATATATATATGTGTGTGTTTGTGTGTGTGTGTGTGTTTGTGTGTGTGTGTGTTTATATGTACATATATAAAACGACGAAATTAGACACTGCAAATTATAATTTACAATAATTTATTATTAGACAGGATACTCGAAAAACTATTAAGAAATCCCTTAATTCTTAATTAGTCTTTAATTACGTTCTTTCATGACAAGTTCTATTTCCTATTTTATTGCATTGAGCTTTTTTATGATGATTATATTAATATTTATATTCTCTTTTAGTTTACAGGAACTTTTGACTTGTAAACTTAATATTTATTTCTTGATTTTTTTTTTGTGTGTGTGTATATATATATATATATATATATATATATATATATATATATATATATTAGTTCGAATGAAAGATTGTAGGCTGCCAAAACAATTTTTTACGGGGAGCTGGAAAATAGCAAGCGCCCTCAACACAAGCCTAGGAAGAGGTTCAGGAATTCTACAAAGAGTAATTTGAAAGTCTTACAAATCGACATCGACACATTGGAAGAACTTACTCTGAAAAAACCGAAGTGGCAAAAGCTTGTACGTGAAAGTTGTGATGCTCTAAAGAAAAGAAAGCAGGCCCACAGCAATCTGAAGCGAGAGCTTCGCAAAGGTTTAATTGATGGTCTTAAGCATGACACACAGAGCTGAAAATGCGACACTTGTGAACGAGTGCTTTTGTCAAAAGGTGGCTACGTCAACCACCTTAACTCGCACAAAACTCCTGTTCAGATCAACTTTGCACCTATTAGTCCGAACCAAAGATGTTTGCAAGTCTTCTACTGGTTTGAGAAGACATTTGATTGTTCATAGGAATACCCTTCAACCTCTAAAGGAAGTCAACTGGATTTTATGTCACATCTGCTTCAAGATGTGCAAATCTGCGGCAGGAGTGCAAAGTCATCTGAGATGTCATGGACGACAAGATTGGGAGAACTCAATGTAACGGCGATCATCTGAAAAGATGCTGCAATCATTATATATATTATTTACTATAATAAATTAAATACCTACAGGCATTTGTGTTTCATTCTTTCGGGAATCATCAGTGCAGGGTGTCACGATTAACGCCAGTCAAGAGATTCGAACCCTGGCAACAGAAGTAATATCTGGCTTCATTAGCGAGGGCCCGAACCATTCGGCCACCATCAACCGTGAGAGATGCAGTTGAAATTTAAACATTAATTCTTATTAAATGTTTTTAACGCCAGTCGTCAGAGTGATCTAATTATTATATGACGATATGCACGTATAAGCTGAGTTGACCGACTATATTATAACTGACATATATATATATATATATATATATATAAATATATATATAATGTGTGTGTGTATATGACAGACTACCCAGCGTTGCCCGATCGTAAAATACGCTTTAATCTGATATTGTAATTCATGCAGATTCCGTATTTCTGTATATAAAGCAAACTCCTATTAACTATTATATTGTACCTAATATATAAAGTAATGAATTCAAATAAAAAATAAAATCTTCAGCATTACCAGCTCAAATCGAAAATGAAACTTTCAGCACTTTATTTATGCCCTTTATTTAGAACTTCACCTTTCATCGTGATCATCTGAGCTATAAAAAAAGGGGCTAAAAATTAAGCTACTTCAAGCTAAAAATGTATATGTACGCACGCTCAGAAGTTAGTCGATTTACATCCGCTAAGGTCATCTGTTTTTTTTTTGTTCAATTTTAACGCCTTAGCATCTATTTGTACAAAGTGAAAGTATTAACGATTTTGATATACCCATATCTTGTTTCAAGTCTGTAGACCAAACATTCATAAAGGAGTTTGGCAGAGACGTTTTGCACACAAAGAGAAGATCACTGGGGGTACCAGATTAGTTAAAGGGAAAATTATTCACAACTCGCATTTAAGTAAAAATGCACTTTCGTAAATAATTGAATTCATTCAAAACATACCCCAAAAAACGAAAACAAATAACATCTAAATAAATCGCGATATATCCTAACAGTTGGCGAGATGGACCAGCGGATAAAGAGGTCAGGCCCATTACCGTGGGGTCCCGATTGTGAATCTCGCTAGATTCAGCCACTCTGATGAGTCATAGACGACGAAACGCGTGTCAGTGGATCATTATATTTAAAAAATAATCTCTATATAAACATGCTCGTGTGCTCGTTTTTATCTTAAATGATACGCGATTATATTATGTAGAAACAATACATGAATGGAATAAAGTGTAATAGTTAAACAAAAATGATCTATATATAAACATGCTCGTGTGCTCGTTTTTATCTTAAATGATACGCGATTATATTATGTAGAAACAATACATGAATGGAATAAAGTGTAATAGTTAAACAAAAATGATCATCTAATAGGGAGTCATAAATAATAAATCATTAATTAATGAATGCACATTTTTCATATATTTATATATTCATTTACTCAAAACTGTACGGAACGCCAGAAAAACATTGGTACCGTCGGTTTCAAGCCTAACATAAGGCGGACCGGTACCAGTGTCAGAATCTTTGGGAAAATCGCCATTGCAAATTTGACACCCCTGAGACAAAACTGCGAATAAAATATAAAAAAAAAAAAACTCGTAATTTCTGTTTTTAAAGTGGGTTGTTTATTTTCTTTATGGAATATACTTCCAAAATAAACTATTAAAGTTGTTTCAAACATAATAAAAATATTATTTCTTATTTGTTAAAAAACCGTGTTGACAAAATATCCGCCCGCGGTGATTGAATACGCGGACATTTTGTCTACACGGTCTTTTAAAAAATAATATTTTTATTATGTTTTAAATAACTTTAATAATTTGTTTTGGAAGTATATTCCATCAAGAAAATAAACAACCCAATTTAAAAACAGAAACTACGAGGTTTTTTTAATATTTTATTCGCAGTTTTTTTGTTGGGGGATGTAAAAAAATTCCGCCAAAATTTTGACACTGCTAGCGGACCAGTTAAACTATCGTAAGCCATATTTTTTTCTGACGATGGTTGAACATTACGTACCGTTAACTGGTCTCTCTTATGGTAGGCTCGAAACCGACGGTACCAATGTTTTTTTCTGGCCTTCTCTACAGGTTTGAATATATAAATATCAACCTCTTATATTGAAAATTTTTTTAATAATCGAGCACTTTGCTGGAATTCTTTCCTCAACAGAGTGAACAATATATATATATATATATATATATATATATATGCATGCACACACACACACACACACACACACATATATATATATAATTTATTCATACAAACATTGATGGCTACATATGTGCATATGTGCATATATGTTTTATTTGTGCATTTTTTTTTTTTTTTTTTTAATTCACCGGTTTTACGAAGAGTAAATCATATGAGACCTTTTTATAATCTTTCTACAATCAAAAATCTTTGTATTACAAGTTTTTACTGTTATTTGTTATGAAGGTCAAAAATCCCGCCTTCATTATATCTCATTCACATCTATATCTATATCTATCTATCTATCTATCTATCTGTCTATCTATCTATCTATATCTATCTATCTATCTGTCTATCTATCTATATCTATCTATCTGAAAAGATCTGGATGTGCACATAACATTGCATATATTTGAGCTTATGTCTAATGATGAAAATATAAGACTGTGTTAATGTTTCTGTTCGATAAGATGGCATGGTCATAAAGAAACACCTAATCGGCCAGAGGGTTCCATTCTTTTTTTTTTTTTTTTTTTTCTTGCTTCTGTTCTCTGTCTCTGCCATTTTGTGTCGGTCGATTCCAGCCTTTTGATTGGCTACGATCGTCACGCGAGCTGCTTACGGCCATTTTTGTTGTCAAGTGTTTTCACATGGTTCTACTAAGTAGGGGAAGAGGTGAGAAGGGCAGGTTGCGTACAGCGTGTCTGGCACTAGACTAGAGCTCACACATACAACCCATTGTGGGTGGCCCACACAGGCACCCCCGACACGTGCTCCCACACAATGTCTATCCTACATTTGAAAGAAAATCAAATCTAAAATATATCTACTTTTATCAATGTACATTCATATTTTATCTAGGCCTTTTCCTTTTAACCTTCTCTTTTACTCAAGCACACATTTAAAATCTCTCTCTCTCTCTCTCTCTCTCTCGACCCACTTAGCATAGTTATATATATATCTATCAATTCATGCATAGCCATATATATATATATACATATATATATATATATATATATATATATATATAAAAATATATAATTTAAAAAAAAAAAATATATATATATATGTATATATATTTTGTGTACAGAAAGTTGTTAGTTGAGACAGGTCATTGGTACCGTCGGTTTCAAGCCCGATAATAAGGCCCGTTTAAGGTATCCTTATCAAGCTCTCTTCAGCCAATATTCGTCTCATTAACAAGATATAATGTTTTTTAAAGTCTTTTTTTCAACGTCTTTTTATGTTTTATGAGGCCTATTTTTGTGTATTTACGACACTATTTTAATTTTCTCTGTTTTTAATATTTTGGTTATTTTGTGAGGCTCCAATCAAATTTCGTTCGTTTTTTTTTATTTTTTAGTGTAAAATAAAAAAAAGTTTATCTGCGGTGTAACTTGATCCTTCCTCTTCATATAGAGTCAAACATCCGATGAATTAATTTTATTTTACTAGCTTGTACGTATATTTTTTGATATAGGTGTAAAAAATTAACGTCATGCATATATATATATATATATATATATATATATATATATATATATATATATATATATATATATATATATATATATATATTGTATTCCTGGACGCCAGTAATAGAAAGTGAATAAAGAAACGTTATAAACTTTTACACATTTCATATTTCTTTTTTATACATCCTCATATGTACACACACACACACACACACACACACACACACACACACACACACACACACACACACATATATATATACTTGAGTGGGGTGGAGCCAACCTTTAACTCGGTCGAAAAATACGCTTAAATATAATATTTTAATTTGTCCAGATTTCGTATATGTTATTACTAGCAGGGGTGCCCGGCGTTGCTCGGGTGTTTGGAGGTGTATGCTGTGCAAAAAAAGCAAAAAAACAAAAAAATGGTTAATTTTTTAAAACTTTGACCCCTATTATGACCCCTTAAAATTTATAGTTTCGGGCTCAAATCACTTTATTAAGTTAGATCCAGGTTCCAGGAACCTATATCTAAAATTTCAAGTGTCTAGACGCAAAATTGTCGGAGGAGTTTGGTAGAGTTCTTAACGGTCAAATCGTTGAAATTTGACCCCTTAACAGCCAAATTTCTGGCTGACACCCGTCACATCGATTTCCCCAAATCTCAGTACCCGGTATTCCAAATTTCGAGTCTATAGACTAAAAATTGACAGAGTTATTGCGTAGGGAAATGTACACAGACAGACAGACAGACAGACAGACAGACAGACACGTTCACTTTTATAGATATATAGATAGCGTCGTGATTTCAAAAGTAAAAACAAAAGTATTTGGGTGCCATCAGTTAGAATCGAAACTGAAAGCAAAACAGTAGCATTCAAAGCTGGTGATGTTACCACTGTACCAACGTGGCACATATATGAACTGATTAAAAATAAACTAAGATGAATGTACAGAATGTATAACGATTTTTTAACAACATTTTGCCCCCTTTTGTACCCTTAAAAACTATTATAAAATAACAGCCCATAGAAAATCCAATCGTTTGACGTCGCCAGCGCCGCTCTGCGACTTTTAGCTTCGGTAATGATCGAGTTGTAAAATATGGAGACAGACAGTTATAATATGTTTAATATATATATATATATATATATATATATATATATATATATATATATTTATATATTCAATTTGTCTTTGAGCATGAGTCATGAGCATGTTTCGGCATTCTAGTATTTAGTAACTAGACCTCTTCAGGCAACAACGCTTATATTCAAAAGCGGAATTCTTAACCTGGTTGATTAGGAATCTAGTGTTTGAAAATTAGTGTTGTTGCATGAAGAGGTCTCGAGTTACGAAATACTAGAATGCCGAAACATGCTCATGATTGTGTAGCTTATGTAAAGACAAATTGAAAGCGTAACTTGCTCTACTCCGGTATTGAGCACTCTTGTTTTAACCTCGTTATAGTTTATTCATTATCTTACCTTTAAAAAATTTCAACCTCAAATCATATATATATTTATATATATATATATATATATATATATATATATATATATATATATATACATTTATATAATCATTAAATAACACACACAAATACTGTCTATATATCTCCATTTGTATCATTTCTAATTATTTTGAAAATTTTCTTGATTCAGGCCTATTATCTGCCATAGTCACCGTTGGTTCGAGTACTTTAGGATCTGTCTGGATCAATCATCAAGCATAATAACATGATTCTATGATATTAATAAAGGTGGCTTTTTCGCCTTATGAATCCCATGTTTTGATATATTAATTATTCCATATCACTTTTACAGGAATACAACGATGTAATCGCTGTTATCAAAATTTATTTTTATTGATATTTTTTTTGTTAGCTTGATTAAATATTACTAAGATCAGTTAATGGAAATGAATCTATACTAATTTATATATATATATATATATATATATATATATATATATATATATATATAATCACTTGTTTAAATAACAAATGTTGTAAATTTTAATTTATAATATGTTAACTCCTTTTCGTATACTAATGCTCTGCTTTGAATATTGAATATTTTCATCTAAATGGGATTTTTCTATAAATATTAGTATTAATATTTATATACCTACTTTGGTAATTAAAAAGTTTAACAATGCAATACACACAAACACACACACACACACACACACATATATATATATATATATATATATATATATATGACTACTTCATTTATTCACATAAATTATTATACGACAGTATAAATTTATGCGTGAATTTAAGTATTTATTAAACCGTGCTCAATATGTAGGTAGAGCTAGGTAGTAAGTCATAAAATATATATGGCAATTAAGTTACACAGAATATTCCGGGTTTCATCCACTCTTAAGCTTGACGAATCCTAGCGTGGATGAAACTTGGAATATTCTGTGTAGCTTAATTGCCATATACATTTTATAACTTACTATATATATATATATATGTATATATATATATATATATGTACTAACTTACTATATATATATATATGTATATATATATGTACTAACTTACTATATATATATGTATATATATATATATGTACTAACTATATATATATATATGTGTGTGTGTGTGTGTACTAACTTACTACATTACTATATTGCTTAATATATATGTACTAACTTACTATATATATATATATATGTATAAATACATATGTATATGTATAAATACATATATATATATGTATAAATACATATATATATGTATATATATATACATGTATATATTCATATATATGTATATATACATAAATGTATGTATATATATGTATATATATTTATGTATATATATATTTAT
The DNA here is from genome assembly GCF_053919585.1 of Euprymna scolopes. Taxonomy (NCBI): domain Eukaryota; kingdom Metazoa; phylum Mollusca; class Cephalopoda; order Sepiida; family Sepiolidae; genus Euprymna; species Euprymna scolopes. Next base: position 65,025,966 of record NC_136507.1, read on the forward strand.
GTATATATATGTATGTATATATATGTATGCATATATATGTATGTATATATATATATGTATATATATGTAGATATACATATATATATATGTATGTATATATATGTATGTATATATATATGTATGTATATATATGTATATATATATGTATGTATATATATGTATGTATATATATATGTATGTATATATATGTATATATATATGTATATATACATATATATGTATATATATATGTATATATACATATATATGTATGTATATATATATATGTATAT
>NC_136507.1:65031237-65063737 GCF_053919585.1 Euprymna scolopes
ACCCGACCGTTTGTACATATATATATATGAAAAATCATAGATGAGTTATAAAAATTACATATGGCTTTATTGTATCTTTAGATCAATAAAGAAAGAATAAGAGAGGTAGATTTATCTATCTTGATAAGTTTTGGATTGTTAAAGATATATTCTTTGCTAGCTTCATTTATATATATATATACATATATATATATATATGTATATATATATATATATATATATATATATATTTGTAGACAAAAGATTTTGAAACATCAGTTGGAAATATTTACTGATTTAAAACCACCTGAACAGTGAGAATTATATTTTTTTTCTCTCACTGGTCTTCCAACTGAAACCAATTTCCCTCTTTCCTCATTCGATTCTTAGCTTTTAATTTATCATTCTGACGTTTCCTCTTAGAGGGTCAGACGATAAGGCCTTAAGCAAAATTTTAATAATTCCACCTGCCCGTTTTTTTGTTTCTTTGGTATTTAAATTAAATTATGTTTCCTCTGAAATTTCTCCTTCCATTTTGCTGTACCAAGAATTTACTTATATATATATATATATATATATATATATATATATATATATATATATATATATATATATATATATATATATATAAATTCGTTTCTTCCTAAAAAAGAATAAATTTTAGATACCCTTATCGAAAACGATTTGAGCATGTAAAATTATAGGTGCTGCTCTATTTTTGATTTAATATTTCGGTGGTCTTTCGCTCTTAATCAAAAACAACGACAAAACAATGAGCATAAACGAGACTGTTGAGGAAAATTAGAATTTTGTGAAAATTAGAATTTTGTGAAAATTAGAATTTTGTGAAAATAAGAATTTTGTGAAAATTAGAATTTTGTGAAGCCCTCATTCTTTGTTTTGATGTACGAGTTAGTTCATGCAAAATCGCTTTATCGAATCACAAAGGAGAAGAAACGTCGACGCATCCAACTCGTCGTGAAGTACTCTTAAGGGTAAATTACCAATTATTGAATAACTGACTTTCCAACGCGAACAGGCAATAATATATATATATATATATATATATATATATATATATATATATATATATATATATATATATATATATATATATCTTGGATGTAAATATTTGCCTTTACATCAGATCATGTTCAACTGAGCTTAAATCTATGGTCCCCCCTCGCCAAACTTTCACAAGAAACACTCGTCTAGCTGTACACACTATCAATAATTCCCCCACTCTTTATCTGTGCCTAAACCTAAACGTAGATTCCATGAACAAAGCTTATTTCTTAGAACTGCACACCTGTGAAATTGTCTTCCGTTTTCCTGCTTTCCGGCTGACTACAATATGGTTGTGTTCAAGTCTAACGTAAATAAGTTCTTGATGAGCCGTTCTATATAAGTTATCAAATTTACCAAATTTTCATTACTAATGATTACTATATTGTCAAATGTCTACTGTACACTCTTTAACCCTTATCCTTGAGTGGCCTCTTGGCCTTGATAAGTGGTGATACCTATGTAAAAAAAAATCATGTTATTTAATTAATAGTAAAATGGCATGAATAACCGTTTATCTTATAATGGTTTTTACATAGCAAACAATGAACCCACAACATTGAACCTTATATCTGAAATAAAATGTATTAATTGACATTTGAGAGAAAATAACGTAATCAGAGAAAACTAAGAGGAGCATTCATTGAACTCGACATTATTTAATGAATTTGAAATCCGTCACTGATAAACATGCCAAAAAGAATAATTGAGAAGCATAGTTTTATAAACGCGTGCAATTCTTCTAAAAATTCAAGGATTTTTATGTCCAACTGAAGAATTTCTACTGAGTTTCGCAATCTAGTGCTAGTGATATCAAAAGAATAAGTTGTTTTTTTTCTCCGAGCTATATCACTAAAAAAAAAAGAGGTAAAAAGTAAACTATTTACTTCCACCACCACTAGTTCCCAAAATGGCGGACAGAGTTTTAAAAAAAGCAGTGTTGTCCAACTTTTTTTGCGATTAATTTTTGTTTTTCCTTTTTCTGAAACCCTGAAATTTATTTATAATAGAATTTTACGTGGAAAATAACACACAAAAATACAACGAAAATTAAAAATAGAAATATTACGTTTAATGAAGATAATAAGAAACCCAAATATACTATAGAAAGCAATTGATAAAAAAATAAAAAAATTAATAAAAATTAACGACGAAAATAGAAATTGAATAAATTCGATCAAAAATGCGAACAAGTGATTGTAATCAAGAAAGGTATTTAACCCATATATTTCCGAAGATAGTCACTTTTCATCAGAGCATTAAAATTAATAATGTACCACTGATTAGCACATAGTTGAAAATATATATCAAAATTTAGTGGCTCAAAATAATTTGCAATAAAATTAAATAGAATAATTATTGTTAATATATATATATATATATATATATATATATATATATATATATATATATATAAATTATTATTTATTATTATAATTATTATTAATTTATTATTAAAGCTTTATCGGGGAACTTAAACTGCATTCTTTATTTTTTTAAATTGTATTACTCAAGGCGTCTTCAGACATATATATATATATATATATATATATATATATATATATATATATATATATATATATAAAGAGAAAATAGTTAATAAACATGGTAAAAAACACTTTGAAAAAGAGTTAAAAAAAGTATTTAATCTGAAAAGGAAACACTTAATAAGTGGATGGTCCTTAATCCGCGGAGTTTTGAAGAAATACTTCTCGTCAGAGGGTAAGAATTAGCAAAATGCGGGATCGGATTTTGCATACAAAAGTATTTGATGAAACCGTCAAAGATCTGGTGAAAGATACAGTATCCAATGACGGTAAAATCCAAAAATATAAATCCAAGAATGTTAATTAAATTTCCATTCGCACGAATAAAATCCAAGGAAATCGCGTTATTGGAAGATGGTCCAAAATAGTGTGTGTGTGTGTGTGTGTGTGTGTGTGCGTGTGTGTGTGTGTGTGTGTGTGTGCGCGCGCTTACACACGTTTTGTGGGTGTGTTTCAAAACAAATCGAAGACTTTAATATTCGCAAAAAAAAATGGCTTCATTTATTCTTCTCGTTCTTCTCTATATTTTTCCAGATTCTTCTTTTGTCATTTTTGTTTGATTCTGTGGCAAATATTTGTTCTCTCTTTCAAAATTGCTACCCGCCAATATTTGTTCACACCCATAAAAAAAAAAACATCTGTAATTTGGAAAGACATTCTACATCGTATTATCGATTTATAAAGTGATCGAAAGAAAAATCAAAGATCAATTCTCGCCCGTCTGTTGAATTTCTTTTTCCTTTGCATGTCGTTCGTATTTCTTGCTTGTTAGTTCGGAATAATTTGTAAAAAGTTTGCGGCGGATGTTTTGTTGCATCGTTGTAGTGTTTTATGTAATGTTTGCTTATCATCATGGCTCTACATTGCGAGTGAAACAGTCGCATTTGCGAGTGATTTTTCCAAGTGGCGACTAGAAATAATGAAACACTTATCTTTTGGCGAGTGTATTTCTTTCACTGATAATTTTCCAAAGCTCACTATTGAGTGAAAAATATCTTTTCAGTATTTTTTTTTTTTTTATAAAACGAAGAGTTAAATTATTAAAACAACAAAAGTTTAATAGAGCAATATAGTCTTTTTTTTTAACGAAGGCTGTTTAAAAAAAATATCTGAAGAAATTAGAACATTTATACCTTCAAGTATCAACATAAAATTTGTTGTATATTTAGAATTAAACTTATTTAAAAAATATACAGAAAAATGTTGATGATGTACTTAATCGTCACAGAACGAAGATGTCATATTCTAAAAATCATGTGGGTTTGGCTTGTATCTTTTCTATTTGGCTAGTAAACGAAAATATTGTCAAAGGTCAACTAAAGATAAATTTGTCCATAGAACCCTGCTCATGGACCCCTTTCCCCTTCGTTTTTATCTTGGTGGACCCCTTCATAACTATTGGTCATAAGACAATCTTCTATTTTTCACTAATATGAATTTTGAGGTTTTAATAATCAAAGAAATATTATATAATTAAGCTTTATTTTTTAATTAAAACTAATTTAATGCAAATAAAGTATTCTACAACAACTAAAATAATTATGATAATAATGATAACAAGCAATAATAATAATAATAATAATAATAATAATAATAATAATAATAATAATAATAATAATAATCTAAATTAGAGTGATAATAATTCTTTACCAATATCTTGCATTGAAATATTACAATGTTTCTTCCATGGTCAAGCCGATGGAGATCAGAGCTCTTCAGGCAATTGAATTCACTGCAGCATTTATGTACACTGGGTTAAATTCTGAGTTGGTTTTCTTCATGGACGACCAAAATATCGTTGTGGACCCACCATTTTGTTATGTTTTGCCTGTGGACCCCCAGAAATATTCAATGGACTCCTAGGGCCCATGTGGACCCCGGTTGAGAACCCTGATCTAACAGAATGTGTACGCAACAGATATGGAGATAATAAAACCGAAGGGATGATTGAAACAAAATAGCTGAACACAAGATTTGATTTCAGATTTCATACGATGTTAAGACTTTATCAAAATACTAGCAGGTTGGTTGCTTAGCGTTGCCCGGTCTGACGATACGCTTGAACATGATATCTTAATTAATGCAGGTTGCATATTTATTATCATAGAGAAAATTATCGATTTTAATATTGAACCTAATACATAGCAGTGACATGAAAACTAATATGGGGTGTCATCAGCTAGAATCGAAACCAAAACATACACCTCTTTTTAACACACTAAGATCGAAGCGTAGTATCTGTTCTAAAACTATACTTCAATTTTTTGTTCTCGCTTATTGGAGGAGAAATCCTTCACGGTTAAGACTATTTTGAATTTTTGTTCCTTCCCCACATTATAAAAAAGACCTGGTGTCTAACTCTGTCCTCGTGGGGAGGCAAAGTAAATAGAAACTCTTCACCTTCATTCAATAGCCTCTGAGTCACGTCAATACGCATATATTTATATATATAATTCTCTCTCTCTCTCTCTCTTTCTCTCTCACTATATATATATATATATATATATATATATATATATATATATATATATATATATATATATATATATATATATATGTTTTCATATTCAATATATCCATATTGCTCTGTGTAAACATTGAGCACTCTTTGGTAGACACATTGTGTTTTATTGTTTTTGTTTGAATAACTAAACAATACTACCAATACTATACTATAATATAATATACTATAATATAATATTATATATATATATATTGAACTTTTTAAAAGATGAAATCGCCTGATCGTTGAAGACAAGATTAAAGCAAGCAAACGGGTGGACGATTATATCGATAACCGGACGCAATAATAAAGGCAATGCATTGATGCCGTGGTGATTATAAGATATTAAAAAATACGAGATAAAAATAACGAGAAACGCGAGGGTATTAGGCTAAGGTATATGTGCTTGGGGGCTGATGAGGTGTGTTTGTGGGGGTGGGTTCTAATCGAAATTGTTGATTCATTAAAAGCGTCAGCGGCGATCACCTATAATAACGTAGTCCCATTAAAAAAAAAAAAAAAAAAAAGAACATCGTCCGATCACCAAAAATTTAATACAATGTAAAAATGTAATTGAAAATATGCTAGTGTCGCTACGTTAATCACATCTGACTTTGTCCATTTTTAAATGAATTGTTCCGAAATTGAATTCCGTCACCTCGCCATCCCAATTAATTAGATATTTATGACGTTCAGGTTTCAACACACACCTTACCGTTATTATTCAAATAAATAAAAAGTCGCATTCGTTTTATTCCTTTAAAGAATGTTTAACTGGCAATTATTTCGACGTTAAGACAGAAGAAAATATGTATTTTAAAATGATTTAACTTGTCGCGACTTTAAATAAAAAAAGAAACGTATTCGTCTAATTTTTAAAAAAATATATAGCCGAAAATGACATTTATTTTTGCAGATATACCAAAAGTTATTTTTTCTTGACATTATTATACTTGATATATGTTTATTATTTCAAGGTAAAAATTTAATAAAGAGAATATAATACATATAAACGAAGAAAACAATCGTGGAGGTTGCATGGGACCGCTAATATTTTATACTATTTGTAGATGTATAAACTTTGTTTCAAAGACGTTGTTTTTTTTGGGGGTGGGGAGGTTCTCAATTTGTTGGTTGATCGGTATGACACTGTTAATTGCAAGTTTTTCTTTATTTAAGACTTAGTAATATAGAAAATACTGTCAAAGGTCAACTAAAGATAAAAGTTCAGCCTTTTTAAAAATTTTTGTAACAATGATTGAATATTTGATAAGATGCGCTAAAAAGTGGTGAAGTTATTCAAAATAATTATATTTTAAACTTCAATCTGAAATAGCATTCTATTTTATTTGTAAGACTTCACACTAACATAGCATTCTATTTATTTTGTTTAACTTCATTCTGTAATAGCATTCTGTTTAATATGTTAAACTTCACTCTGAAAAAACATTATATTTAATCTGTTAAACTTCATTCTAAAATAGCATTCCATTTAATCTGTTAAACTTAATTCTTAAATAGCATTATATTTAATTTGTTAAACTTTCCTCTGACATAGCTTTATTTAATCTGTATAACTTCATTCTGAAATAGCATTCTATATAATCTGCTAAACTTCAACTAGAAATAACATTCTATTTAATCTGTCCAAGTTTGCATGTTCATTGTTAACAGTATATAAATTAAGAATATCTATTATTTTCATTTGTTTCTTCTGTGACGAACGTTTCCAAAGCAGACAATAAAGATAACGAACATGTTTGTTGCGAAAGAAATATGTCATTAGGCGCCATTTTGTTGTTGTTGTTGTTGTTGTTGTTGTATTTTCTCTTTTAAGCACAGTGTGAATTATTGCTGAGTCTCAGTTTTTGAGTTCTGCAAATTTCAAGAAAAGAAAACTTTGACAAAAAGAAAAAAAGAAAAAAAAAGCGAAATTTAAAAATAAAACGAAAAAAGAAACATTCTGCTAGAAGGAGAACGAAGAAAACAGTTGAAGTAAAAAAAAAAAAATTCCTGAAAGAAAATAACTTCAGAAAATATTCAAGAGAAAAAGTAAAAATTATAAAAGAAATAAGAAAGAGGGAGGATATAAAGATGCATGAAGGAGTTGAAAAGATGGGCAGGTGCTCGTCTAAGCTCCAATCCCTCGCCAATCTTTCACGAGAAACACTCGTCTGGCTGAAACTACTGTCAATAATCTTCCCCACTCTTTATCTGTGCCTAAATCCAAACGTAGATTCCATGAGCAAAGCTTCTTTCTTAGAACTGCACGCCAGTGGAACTCTCTGCCGCTTGCCTGTTTCCCACCTGACTACAACTTGGACGTCTTAAGTCCAACATAAACAAACTCCTGACAAACCGCCCCCCTAAAGTAAGACACTCTATCACAACCCCCAATACTAATGATTACTACAATACTATCTCATTCATTACTGTACACGCAATAACCCTTATCCCTGAGTGGCCTTCGGGCCTTGATAAGTGGTGACCTCCATGTAAACAAAAAGAAAATGAAGAAAAAAGAAACAAAGAAAGAATTAAGGAAAAACGAAAGAAATTTCAAATTAGGACTTAATTTCATCTCTCTTTTTTTTCTTTTTTTTACAAATGTACGATGCATATTGTGTTCAATGCTATATGAAGTCATATAAATGAGTCTTGCAATAGCAAGCCATTAATTTATTGCAAAAAGTGTAATGTAAGTTTTCGTATATTTATCTTTGTATTATATATATATATATATATATATATATATATATATATATATATATATATATATATATATATATATATAATATATATGGAGCTCCTCATTTGGGGGTACCAAATTGGTCAAATGGAAAATTATTCCCAACTCGCATTTAGGTAAAAATGCACTTTCGTATAAATAACTGCATTCATTCAAAACGTATCGCAAAAACAAATAAAATCTCTCTCTCTCTCTCTCTCTCTCTCTCTATATATATATATATATATATATATATATATATATATATATATATATATATATACAACGTTCACGACTTCCGCTTGTTTGAACACTCTAGACTGTCTACGCCCGAATCTAGCGTTTATAAGTTGCTAATTCCCTTCATAAACGTAGCTTAATTATAAATAATAATTATTCTTTACATCAACATATACTAATGTTTTGTGCTTTCGAAATCATCGGTGTACGAAGTGATAATTCCTACTGGTTGACCCCATTTGCTAAGCCTTTACCTACAGACCATTAAACAATTGCAGCGGTAATCAAGGGATTAGAATGTGGCTCGGAGGTAAAGGCTTAGCTAATGAGCTGCAAGATGGCTTCATGTCTGAGTTCGAATCTCCCAGCTGGTAGGTATTGTAACCCCCTACAGTGATGATTGTGAAAGTACCAAACGCTAGTGTTTGTAGGTGTAAAGAATAATTATTATCTATAATTGTGTATATATATATATATATATATATATATATATATATATATATATATATATATATATATATATCCATCCATCTTGTCAAACAAAATTGTTTCTCTATGTCCGTGAGGAAGCCATTTTTAACTGCCAAGTAGAAACGAGAAACCTATGCCAGTAATACTTACCCCAGAGCTTTAAACGATTTCGTAGAGAAATTCTTCACTCCAACATAACTATTAAACTGTGGCTGTTTTTTTTTTTCCTTTAGGTCATCAAAAATAATATTTATAATAATGATTTTCATTTGAAAAATTAAATTACTAATCTAATTCTATTTTATTAGAATATTAGTGCGAACACTGTCGGAGCATATCTTTTTCGCCACAATTTTAGACGGACAATAATAATTAGCTGTCATATAAAATAAGTCACTGAATTCTTTGCTTGTCTGTTAACACAGCTCGGGATTCAAAATGGACTACATGTTTTGGTTTTTAGTTCTTTCCCACTGCAAGAACTTAGACACGAGAGTCGGAAAGTGAGATTGAGAAGTCAGTGCAACCGAGGAGGGACATTCTGACCTGCAAAAAGTGTCCGGATAGTCCCCCACCCCCGATAAGGGCGCCTAAGGCGATTAGCAATAACATGTTCTTTATCTTTATTGTCTGCTTTGGAAACGTTTGTCACTGAAGAAACAAATGAAAAGAATAGATATTCTTAGTTCATATACTGTTAAAAATGAACATGCAAACTTGGACAGATTAAATAGAATGTTATTTCTAGTTGAAGTTTAGCAGATTATATAGAATGCTATTTCAGAATGAAGTTATACAGATTAAATAAAGCTATGTCAGAGGAAAGTTTAACAAATTAAATATAATGCTATTTAAGAATTAAGTTTAACAGATTAAATGGAATGCTATTTTAGAATGAAGTTTAACAAATTAAATATAATGTTTTTTCAGAGTGAAGTTTAACATATTAAACAGAATGCTATTACAGAATGAAGTTAAACAAAATAAATAGAATGCTATGTTAGTGTGAAGTCTTACAAATAAAATAGAATGCTATTTCAGATTGAAGTTTAAAATATAATTGTTTTGAATAACTTCACAACTTTTTAGCGCATCTTATCAAATATTCAATCATTGTCACAAAAATTTTTAAAAAGGCTGAACTTATATTTTCTATATTACTAAGTCTTAAATAAAGAAAAACTTGCAATTAACAGTGTCATACCGATCAAACAACAAATTGAGAAAAAAACAAACAAACAACGCCTTTGAAACAAAGTGTATACATCTAACCCCTTCTCAAAGAGAGAATGCAAGGCATGGGAGGGTGTACCTCCTAGGACTGTACATAACTAAACCCTCACCGCAAAATCAAGAGGGACAAGATCATTGCAGAAATGGTCTAATCTTTGTTGATTTTAAGGGCTGAGGATAAAAATCCCTAGCCGAGTTAGCGCATCTAGATTAAAACTAAAAAGAAATGGGAACAGGAGGTACAAAATATTAGCCACCCTTGAGGTATAGGGTCCTAGCGGGATGGACTGATGAAAATAATGAGGTAGAGTCTGCAGGGTGAAGGATGCTTATGGGTGTTTTATGCGTGAGCACATGAAATGTGGGTTGCTATTGGTTCGCTTTGTTTTGTTTCTTCAGGCGAGACGACAATACGGCTTCAATCGGCCGCGCGCGCCATTTTCTTGGAAGAGTCGAACGACTAAGAACGAGAAAGATCAAGTTAGAAATGTACTTATTAGAGAAGACTTACAACGAACAGGTGCTTCGTATACCCCTCCCTCTCACACACTCACTTTCCTCTTTCTCTCTCCTCCCCCTTTCTCTGTTTATTTATATCTCAAATGAGGAGATTGTATTTGAATTTAGTGAAACATTCCTCACCAGTAAAATAGACACAATACAGGGTGTAAACGATAAAATGGCAAGTTGAGATCTCAAACGTTAAACCTTGATAAATAAGAGACGGTAAAAGATTTGTGTATGTTTATTCAACTATTTTATTGAATACAAACAAATAGAAGGTTACACAATAAACATTTTGTTCTATGCGTCCACCTTTTGCGTCCACAACTGGCTGAATGCGAGCCCTAAAAGCACGACAGACCTTGGTAGCCGAGTTTTTTTTGATAGCGCGGAATGCTCGCCTTATGGAGGTCTTCAGGGAGGCAACATTGTAAAGGGGCGAGCTTTAGAGATTTTCTGAACACCGGCCAGAACAGTCACAGGCGTTCTAATCTGGCGAGCTAGAAGGTCAAATATTTGAGGGCACAAAAAGCTGCAATTTTCTCTTCAATAATGTCTGCATTGCTTTGGACTCATGAACAGTTGCAGCGTCCTGAGGGGAAGATAATTTTCTTGGGACCATAGTTCTTGATTCGGGGTAAAAGAACTTTCTCCAGAATATTCAGATATTCCACTGTATTGATCTTCAGGTTCACTTCAATGTAGTGAAGAGGCAGGACTTTCCCATCGCTGGCAACAGCTCCAAACACCATGACAGAGGCAAAATGGTCATTGGCTATAACTGTCGAGTTTCTGCGGTTGGAGACTTCGTCTACCCCAAACATTTTCTCGTCCACAAAAATGCGTACGGCACCACTATAGTGTTTTACGTTATTGGGTAGCAATCTTTAAAAATGGTCTTAGATTTCGCTGTAAGAATGTTACGATTTTGTCTGCAATATGACTCCATCCCAAAATCTTTCCGTACTGCATTGTCTCTGATAATGTCAGACGTCTTATGGACGGCGCGGAATAATTCAGCAATGGCCATATTACACTGGCACTCATTTTTTAAATATTTTTAGCTGTCTAATCTGGAACATCAGACTCTAAAGATCATATCAATTAACATTTTAGATTGATAATGCCGTTTTAAAAACCTAAATTGCGGATGAAAATTACTGCCAATTTATCATTTATAACCTGTATATTAATCACCTCGGTAGAAATTAAATGGACAATACTTCCAATCACGTTGACCACCGATTCTCGTCAGATCACCGAAGTTAAGCAACGAGTAGCCCGGCCAATACCAGATCGGTGACCATCTCGGAAAGCTGGGCGCCGTATGTACCGCGCCGAGTCATAAGAAATTTCCAGGTTGGTATCTGGAGGCGCATTAATTCACTGGGACGGATGCACCCCTAGACTAAACACATGCGTCAGTAGAAGGTAACTCTGATGACGTCGGCAGCAGGACGTTGGATGGCCATGGAGGAGGATGAATCTCCAACAGATCAACGGTTCTATAGTATTAAGAGTTATGTTATTCGATTGCAGCTATGCTGGTGGTCTAGTGACAACGGATAGGTGCAAAACAGGCGAGTCAGATGCTACTGCGCTGGGGAAGGTAATGGCAACCCACCCCATATATTCTGCCAAGTTCAAAATCGTGTGATGTCTTTGAATCGGACCAACAGTGGACCGAAACCTATAGAGAACACTAACCATGATTTCATCTACGACATGAACATGCCATGATACGAGAAGAAGAAGACCCCTCTCTCTCTCTCTCTCTTCCCCAATCTTTTCCTCTCCCTGTCTCTCCCCCATTATCTCTTTATTTTGTAGATCACTCGTGTATAGGAAAAATCTGTTTCTACCCCAATTATTGTGCTATATTTTCCTCGAGACGGAATTGAATATTATGTTATCATGTTAAGATTGATTAGTCCCAAATCTTCTATATTACCGGCGGGCAAGTTACCCGAGAAAGCTACCACGTTGGAATTTCGCTGTCGAGACTCAAGGTGCGCGTGCTGATGAGTCTTCATAGCACAAAGTCTCTCTCTCTCTCTCTCTCTCTCTATATATATATATATATATATATATATATATATATATATATATATATAGAGAGAGAGAGAGAGATAATTATACTTATAAGTAATAATTATTCTTTATACCTAAAACCACCAATGTTTGAAACATGTTCGCAATCGTTAGTGTAGGAAGTGACAGCCACGAAGCCAACTTTGACTCAATTTGCTAAGCTTTTACCTCTGGGCCACAAAACAATGGCCACGGTAATAAAGAGAATTAATAATTTATAAACAACAAATGTATATATATATATATATATATGTGTGTGTGTGTGTGTGTGTGTGTGTGTGTGTGTGTGTGAAATATTAGTATCTACTAGCATAATACCCATTCCAGGACAGGTGTTCTGCTTGTTAATAATGCTATTAATTAACAAACGGAACAGTTCTGCTCCACTTGAGACAAAACGTGAATAAAATGCCGGTAAATGTGAGTAATAATTTGAGAGTCAACTGCCGTCTGTCTGGTCAGTGGTTATGGTAATAAGGGTTTTTATTGGATCACTTGAATATATTTAATATATTCAGCATCAGAAACGAAGGAGATGGTAAAACAGTGGGTTTTTTTTATGCAGACAGTCATCCACGTCACTTGTTCATAAATTCTGGCTAATTTCCCTTCAATTGAAAGCAGACAATAACTTTATTCAAGTTGGAAAGCTTAATGCAATGCACTTTCAATGTCTATTTATAAAATCTGTTGATTCCACAGTTTCCTTTGATGCTTGTTTCTTCATGTGAAGAAACATAAACACAAAACCAAGATGCTTATATATATGTGTGTGTGTGTGTGTGTGTGTGTGTGTGTGTGAATTGACATTTCTCTGGCCTAAGTGGTAGCTTCTGAATAGTCATTACCGTATGCACATATATAGCCAACAATGTTCGTGCAAATAAACAATATATATATATATGTATATGTGTGTATATATATATGTATAAGTGTGTATATATATGTATATGTGTGTATATATATGTATGTGTATATATATATGTATGTGTGTATATATATATGTATGTGTGTATATATATATGTATATGTGTGTATATATATGTATATGTGTGTATATATATGTATATGTGTGTATATATATGTATGTGTATATATATATGTATATGTGTGTATATATATGTATATGTGCGTATATATATGTATATGTGCGTATATATATATGTATATGTGTATATATATGTATATGTGTGTATATATATGTATGTGTATATATATGTATGTATATGTGTGTATATATATGTATATGTATATATATATGTATGTATATGTGTGTATATATGTATGTATGCGTGTATATATGTATGTATGTATGTATGCGTGTGTATATATGTATGTACATATGCGTGTGTATTTATGTATGTATATGTGTGTATATATATGTATGTATATGTGTGTATATATATGTATGTATATGTGTGTATATATATATGTATATGTGTATATATATATATATATGTATATGTGTATATATATATGTATGTATATGTTTGTGTGTATATATATATGTATGCATATGTGTGTATATATATATGTATGTATGTGTGTATATATATGTATGTATATATATATGTATGTATATGTGTGTATATATGTATATGTGTGTACATATATATATACATATGTGTATGTATATATATATGCATATATAATTATGTATATATATATATATGAGAGAGAGACAGACAGACAGACAGACAGACAGACAAACAGAGAAATGGTTTTCTGCAAGTAACGACTCGTATGCTTTTTTTATTTCTCCCAAATGGATCAGACTGGATTGCAAATTGCATTACATTGTTATGAATTATATATACGAATTTATGCGTTCATGATCTGAAAGTTTCATCGCTCTGTTTCAGACATTGTCGGTGTCTGACTCTAGAAAGCAATACCTGTTTTGGACGTGCATCAGAAGCAGAGATGCGTCATTGAACTGCTTGTAAAAGCGTATTTAGAATGATGGCGAATATGTAGAAAAAAAAGTCTTAATGACAAAAGATTGCTCGTCTTTGATGGTACTACTCCTGCAACTTATGGCCTCGATAGTAGCCCCTACATCAATGTTGCACTATGCCTTATTTGGGGTGAAAATGAAATAAAAAAATTTTTTTTTAAGAAACCCATAAAATACATTTAAATTTATGTCTCCTTACGCAGACACATAGAATGTACCTCAATTAATACACATTTTACATAGACCCATAGAATGCATTTCAATTAATATCCCTTATGTAGAATCCTAGAGGGCAGTTTAATTAATGCCTTCTTTGCATAAACCCATACAATGCATTTCAATTAATATCTCCTTACATAGACCTAGAACTCAATAACTGCACAGTACATTCTTCAACTCTTCTATAAAAATGTTATATATAAAATGTAATAATTAAAAATAAAATAAAAAAATGTAAGGTTATGAACGGATTACAAAATGACATAGGGTTCTTTATTCAATTCCGGCTAATGCCAGGTTTTCCTAATATTCATTAAATAAAATCTTTGGACAACATAACTTTTCTCATTAGTAAATCTACATAGATAAATTCTCTAATAATAAATTACTAATAATCTTATATATAAAGATAAGTCAAGGTGTTTATCATGTTATTGCCTTTGCATCGATGTTTGATTTTGGTTTATCAGTTTTTCTTTTGGATAGTTTCAGTGTGTTCCTAAGACGAATAAAACATAATTCGATTTAATTTCTACTAAAAAGTACTTTACCACGCTCGGAATTAATTCCAAGTGAAATTAACACGGTAGGATTTTTTGATCGGATTGATTCTGTTGTTAGCATTGATTTACCACGGTTCTGTCTAGCATCATATATTTAAAAGAAGAAACGCGTGAACTCTCTCCTCTGATCTCGAGCGCGTGGTTCAGTGGGGGAAGATGTGGCTGGTTACCTTTAATGCATCCAAAACCAAACTCCTATCCTTACATCATCAACGCTCTGATCCCCATCTGGCATCAATTGTGATGGATGGCTCTCGTCTGGGTGAGGCCCTGTGTTTTGACAAGCTTCTGGGTTTGACCTTTACTCCTGATCTGAAATGGAACACGTACATCAGGTCTGTTACCAGGTCGCTGGAAAGATAGTGGGATCCTTCTACCGCTCCAGAAGATATCTCACTACTGATGCAATTCTCTATCTATATAAAAGCCAAGTACGTCCAAGGATGGAATACTGTTGCCATATCTGGGCAGGAGCTGCTAAAAACAGCCTATCCTGCCTTGACAGAGTACAAAATAGACTTCGTGGCTTAGTGGGAGATGCCCTTTTCTCTACCCTGCAACCTCTCTCCCACAGAAGAGACATTGCGAGTCTATCCTTGTTTTATCGTTATTTCCATGGCAGGTGCTCGTCTGAACTCCAATCTCTGGTCCCCCCCCTCGCTAATCTTTCACGAAAAACACCCGTCTAGCTGAATCCACTGTGAAAAATTTCCCCCACTCTATATCTGTGTCTAAATCAAAACGCGGATTCCATGAACAAAGCTTCTTTCTTAGAACTGCACGCCTGTGGAACTCTGTTCCGTCTGCCTGCTTCCCACCGGACTACAACTTGGATGTCTTCAAGTCCAATGTTAACAAATTCCTGATGAACCGCCCCCTTAAGTAAACACTTCATCAAATCTCCACACTAACGTAATGTACTTGCAATAACCCTTATCCCTGAGTGGCGTCCGGGCCTTGATAAGTGGTGATCACTGTGTAAAAAAAAATGATAACATTCATAGTAAAAGTGGTGGTATGTAACCGATTGGATTCGAACTTGGCACGAGCTGGTTCTCTGTCTGAGTTATTATTTGCTCACCGCCAAATTAGTGTCTATAATTGGTTCATATTTCTTTCTTTCAAATACATCTTCTTGTGTTAGACTCATTTCATATTCTTATATTTCTATAATTTATTAACACAATTAATATAATTTATACTATTTTTTTTTCAAATAGCCGCCATCTCTTATATAAAAGCCAAATGTCTGTGTGTATGTTTGTATCTTCAGCTAAAAATACAAAACTACTAAACGAAGACACATCAAGTTGGTATTATCTTGACCATCCTTGCCCCGACTGAATAATATATCTAACATTTAGAAAAAATTATTTATTCGGTAGTGGTCAACGGGGATAGGTTTGTGAGGGTTGTTTATTTTGTATTATTATGAGCTAATTTGTACAGAAAATTAGGATTTTTTTATATATAAAGAGAGTTGTTTGTTTGTATCTATAGTTAGAGAGAGAAAGGTCTGGATGGGGAGGGGAAGAATGAAAGATAGAGAGAATGATAGAAAATGATGAAATTTTGATAGAAAAATTTATACCTTTATCCTGGGCAACGCCGGGTAGCACTGCTAGTATTTAACAAAGGGACGTAATATTGTCTTCTATCCATGCAGAGTTACTTCTCTTGATTGGAACAAAAAAAATAATATCCTGGAAAAAAACCTTGCTATATTTAAAAAAAAACAAACAAAAAAAAACAATAAAACACACATTGCAAGTAAATACACTACCGGGCAACACCGGATAAGTACAAAAATTAAATTTATGAAATAGAATAAATTTAATAACAAAGTAGAAAACGTGTTTTTATTATTAAAACTAAAAGCTTACACCTAGAATTGAACCTCGTCTCTTGCTGTCCAGTCAAGTCTTCCAACCCATCGGCTGTACCCTTTTTTTATCAACCATCTGCTTGAATCCATTTTTTTTTTCCTGTTTCGGATGTTGTTTGGAGTTCAAACGTTCAAAAGTTTAGATTTCTCACTTTTACCTCTCATCTCGGCCGGCATCGTTGGCGGTTTCCAAAATGAAAGGATATCACATTTTTTTCTCTTCATTTACAACAATAATGGTAATTTCCGGTGCCGCCATATTGCTATTTCGTTTTCCGTTTGAATTTTTCTTCTCTTTTTTCTTTTCATTGTGAACCGCTTCTCTCCATATATACATTTTTAATGGGATTTTTTTTTCATTTTAGAATTAGCTTATCATTGTCTCAAAACCGCGAAAACAAAACGAAACGCCACCGGCCAGAACAAAGGCTAACAACGTCTAGGCAAACACACGTGCGTGCTTTTTTTTTTTTTTTTTTTTTTTTTTTTATATATATATATATATATATATATATATATATATATATATATATATATATATATATATATATATATATATATATATATATAAAAAAAAGAAAGAGAAAGAGAGATAGATGTTGTTTTGGTTTTAGTGATATGTTTTGAATGAATTCAATTATTTACGAAAGTGCATTTTTACCTAAATGCGAATTGGGAATAATTTTCCCTTTTTAACCAATTTGGTACCCCCACATGGGGAGCAGTATATATATTATTTTTAAAATGTAATTATTCACTGATACGTGTTTATATATATATATATATATATATATATATATACCAAGGGATAGGTATTCAAGGAGATTTAACGAGGTTAATAAGAGTGATCAATAAAAGAACAACAAGATATATTTTATTGACATAAACACTTTTACATGGTCGCGGCACTAAACATACGTTGTCTTGCATAGAAGAGAGCCGGTTCTCAAAATAAATAAATAAAACAAATCTGGCCATTTCCTCAAAAAAAAAAAAAAAAATCTGAGAACTGGCTTTTTTTTCTGTGGGGGACAAGCATTTTTTAAATCGCCTGCTATACATCATTTTAGATGACTGACCAATTTTTATAATTTCATGTACAAAAAAACACAAATTGGAATACACCCTACTATAGCTTAATTGTTACAGTTAGTGAATTTCAAAAATGCAATCTGGACGCGAGGACATTTAGAAGAACGATACACAACAAAATTCTGTTTTAAACTTGGAAAAAAAATGCAACAGAAACGCGTGGAATGCTTCGAACTTCTTTTGGATCGTCTTACATAAATCGATCATCAGTTTTTGAGTGGCATAAGAGATTCAAGGAAGGCAGTGAGTCTGCAAGGGATTATGAGGTGTGGGAGGATTGGCCAAATAAAGAATTTCATGGATAAGGACCGTCGTGTGTCTATAGAGACAATAAGTGCACAGTTTGATGTCAGTGTTGGAACTGTTCACACAATTATTCGCGAGGAACTGAAGATGTGGAAAATTTGTGCGAAGTTTGTCCCATGAGTGCTCAGATGATCAATTAAGAAAAAAAAGACGTTGTCATAGGCATCGAGACAGTTCCTCATCCTGTAGCCTAAACCTTGCCCCCTGTGACTTTTGGTTATTTCTTAAGCTCAAGGAAAACCTAAGAGGATGTCGTTATGAGGCAACTGAGGGTGCGAAGAGGGTCACTGACATGCTCACACAAGGGGACTTCCATGGGGCCTTTCAGAAGTTGTTGGAACGGTATAAGTGCATTGCAGTCGGAGGAGATTACTTCGAAGGGGATTGGAGTTTTATGTGTGTACTATCAATAAGAGTGCCCATACGAAAAAGACGAGAAACTTATTGAAGGCACCTCGTTTATTTCCATCCATCTCGCGCGACAGT
The DNA here is from genome assembly GCF_053919585.1 of Euprymna scolopes. Taxonomy (NCBI): domain Eukaryota; kingdom Metazoa; phylum Mollusca; class Cephalopoda; order Sepiida; family Sepiolidae; genus Euprymna; species Euprymna scolopes. The sequence continues at coordinate 65,050,107 of NC_136507.1, forward strand.
GGCCGGGATTGAATTCACTACACGAGTTTGTAGTGTAATTCAAATCTTGTCGGTAGCTGAATACTTGATGCTTCGCCAGGGCTATCAAGGGTTATTTTTATCGTGACACTATCACCGGAGTGCCTACGACGGCTTAAGAGAGTCCCACATACCATCGACAGAAGGATAGACCGGATCAGTTTCTCAACCTGGTATTTTACCTAGCGGTACATACAGCACCTAGCCTTCCCAAACGGTCACCCATCTGGTACTGTCCAGGCACAATGTTGCTTAACTTCGGGGATCTGGAGAACCGGTGTGTCAACGTGATTGTGTCGTATATTGCATTTTGGTATTATTTATTAGCAAAAAAAAACACGCACACACAAATTAACTTTACACTTAGGCACAATGACATCAAAAATATAGGAACTGTGTGTATGTATGCGGGGGGGGGCGTCGTTGATCATCCTATGACTATCCTTCTATTTTTAAGTAAGCACACTTTAATCTATTCGGAAATGGCTGCCCAAGATCAAGGCTTGATGACCAATGCTTTTAAGAAAATGAACAATGACAACAAGTGCAGGTTTTGCCGCACAGAAGTAGAGAGTGTGAGCCACTTGACATCCACTTGTAAGTATCTATAAGAGCACGGTTACTATACAACGCGACACAGTGGGGTGTGCAAATATCTTTGTTAGAGTATCTATAAGTTGGATATCGAATGCAGCAACGAATATTGTTGGTAATAAGTCACGCACCATACACTATAACTATGCAAGTCAAACAGCTATCCAACTAAAAAAATAAAACCGGAACTATTAAACCCAACATAGTGATAAGTAGGGCCATGACAACAGCATATTCTTTTCTTTGTTTTGACTCTCGAGCATATATCCGACACAGTTAGGCACAGTTAATCAACCGAGAACCACATCACTCTGTATAACAGCATATAAGATATCAACGGATACATACTCGAGAGTCAAAACAATGAAAAGAATATGCTGTTGTCATAGCCCTAGTTTTAAGGTACAAGAAGGCGAAAGAAGCAAGCTTAATAGAAGTTATTGTCACAAAGTTGAGAGGGAAAAGATAACGAAATACTAAGGTTTTATGTACGGCATGAAAAGAAACTGGAATCTTGGGAAGATCTCCATCGTTCTATTAATAATAGAGAAACTGGACGCTTGAAAAAAGAATTTCAAAAACTACTTGAACAAAATGCAAGAGAGATACACAAACAATCGCAGTGAAAGATACGGTTATGGTCTTAACAAGATTTCTGGGTTGGAATGTATGAGTTAGCGGGTGAAAATCTGGCATCTGAGAGGATTCTCCACCACGAGTCCCACATACCATCGACAGAAGGATAGACCGGATCAGTTTCTCAACCTGGTATTTTACCTAGCGGTACATACAGCACCTAGCCTTCCCAAACGGTCACCCATCTGGTACTGTCCAGGCACAATGTTGCTTAACTTCGGGGATCTGGAGAACCGGTGTGTCAACGTGATTGTGTCGTATATTGCATTTTGGTATTATTTATTAGCAAAAAAAAACACGCACACACAAATTAACTTTACACTTAGGCACAATGACATCAAAAATATAGGAACTGTGTGTATGTATGCGGGGGGGGGGCGTCGTTGATCATCCTATGACTATCCTTCTATTTTTAAGTAAGCACACTTTAATCTATTCGGAAATGGCTGCCCAAGATCAAGGCTTGATGACCAATGCTTTTAAGAAAATGAACAATGACAACAAGTGCAGGTTTTGCCGCACAGAAGTAGAGAGTGTGAGCCACTTGACATCCACTTGTAAGTATCTATAAGAGCACGGTTACTATACAACGCGACACAGTGGGGTGTGCAAATATCTTTGTTAGAGTATCTATAAGTTGGATATCGAATGCAGCAACGAATATTGTTGGTAATAAGTCACGCACCATACACTATAACTATGCAAGTCAAACAGCTATCCAACTAAAAAAATAAAACCGGAACTATTAAACCCAACATAGTGATAAGTAGGGCCATGACAACAGCATATTCTTTTCTTTGTTTTGACTCTCGAGCATATATCCGACACAGTTAGGCACAGTTAATCAACCGAGAACCACATCACTCTGTATAACAGCATATAAGATATCAACGGATACATACTCGAGAGTCAAAACAATGAAAAGAATATGCTGTTGTCATAGCCCTAGTTTTAAGGTACAAGAAGGCGAAAGAAGCAAGCTTAATAGAAGTTATTGTCACAAAGTTGAGAGGGAAAAGATAACGAAATACTAAGGTTTTATGTACGGCATGAAAAGAAACTGGAATCTTGGGAAGATCTCCATCGTTCTATTAATAATAGAGAAACTGGACGCTTGAAAAAAGAATTTCAAAAACTACTTGAACAAAATGCAAGAGAGATACACAAACAATCGCAGTGAAAGATACGGTTATGGTCTTAACAAGATTTCTGGGTTGGAATGTATGAGTTAGCGGGTGAAAATCTGGCATCTGAGAGGATTCTCCACCACGAGTTAGACAAAAACGTTAAGAAAAAAAGTTTAAAAAAACGTAATGTTTCTTCCATTCGTTAATGGTTTGTCTATTCCTTTCACATCAGGAATCACCAAAATACCACATTTACTCTATGGCTACCCTACTTAAAATAACAGCAATAAATGAATTTTAATTACAAAACATATTTAAAAATGATGGGGAAGGAGAAAGAAATGCACCACAAAACATGAATAAATAAATAAATGCATAAAATCAATCGGACTTATCTGAAATCGATTACGTTCAATTTTTCTTTTTTTATTATCATATTTTGAATATGTTTGCCTGTAGTTACAAGAAACAAAAAAAAAAAAAAATCTGAAAAAAAAGTCATAGAAGTTTAGTAAGGCTCATCCGATACTACCCCTTGATCTCAGCTCGAAGGTCGGAAAGTGCATTCATTAATCGCTTCATGAAGAACACAGTGCGTAAGCACTGACCTCTACCAGCAAGCATTTATAGTTTCCTATGTAAGTGTGTATTCCTTTAGTTTTATTTGCTAGACGAGGGTTGGCTTTGGGAAGGGTCTAGTCATACTATCCCAACCCTCATATCTTCCCCCTACAAAACGGCCGCGTCAGTGTCCGGTCGGTGGCGATGGTGGCGGCTGACCTAAGTCTAAGCAAACAGCGCCGACGTTTGATGTAAAGGCTTTGAGTCGAAAAATGAAAGCCTTTTTTTTTTTTCTAACGAATATACAAAATTCCGAAAAGGGTTTTTTCCTGTTTCCCCGCTTCTTCTTCTTCTTCTTCTTCTTCTTCTTCTTCTTCTTCTTCTTCTTCTTCTTCTTCTTCTGCATCTGACTACCAAATCCGGCTAAGCAGGAAAGCGATTTAATACTTGCTACTTAGCCAACAAAGATGGAGTCAGCAAGAACACATTTACTTCTTTAGCCGCCCACAGACAACTTGCGAGTTTTGCCGATACCAAATATATAAGAATCGACAAAAAAAAAAAAAAAAAAAAAAAAAAAAAAAATTCACCATCAAAATTAAATTCAATAAAACTTTTTCAAATTTGGTTAAGTAGGACAACTCCTGGAGTGAATGTGGTATTATGGTGACTGAGATATTTCTAGTTAAGTGTAGAATAGACAATTTTAAGTATTTGAGATTAAGGATGCCCAACTAAATCCATTATCCCACACTTTTGAATGGCCTTGTGCCTAATTTGTTCATTATGCATTTTTATATTTTGTGCAAATAAATATTTCCAAATTAAATGGGAAACAAAATATCAAATTTATTAAATTCCCACTAGAACAAAAATTTAAAAATATATTTAGATTATTTTTATCCACTAACTATACTGACTCGAGTTTATCTGGAAACCATTACGTTCAATTTTTTATTATTATATTTTTTATTGTTTATTTTTTTTTTCGGGTATGTTTGCCTCTAGTAACAAGAAACAAGAAAATCTGACCCCCCCCCAAAAAAAAACAAAACAAAGAAATATGCAACAAATAATGCTACCAAAGTATGCTATGGTACGCTTCTACCTACTGGATAAGTTTTTTGTGCGTTTTAACTTATTTCAACGCGTTATTTGTTAGTCTAATACACAGCTAGTCTCAGTGCTACTACGTCAGAATAAGAAAACAAAATGGTCGACATTGGACGATCATGTCGAGTCTCGATAATCTCTTAGAAAACGAAAATTGCACAAAAATCCGAACAATAAAATATACTGTTTGATGGACCAGTACATTAATGACCGTTTTTAATATTATAGAATTTTCTAGATGGTAAAAATAGGTATCTTAAAAGTAGTTGTTAAATATATTCAGTTTTCGATGTGAGTTTGGGGCGGGAGCGTATTTAAGAGGTATTGATCCGTGGCTTTTAGCTCATTTCAGAGCAATCTGACGAAATAGGGACCTGGGTTTAAAAGCTTAAAACTAGTAATCACGCACGCGCGCACGCACACACACACACATACACACACACACATACACACACGCACGTCCAGTAAAACACACATTCTCTCATATTAAGATAGATAGATGACTGTCTTAGTTAGAAATACCTCCTGGCATTACTGCTGCTGCTGTTGACGGTGACGTCACCTGTTGTGCTTGACTGAGTTGTCGCTATGGTTACGAGTGAACTCGCCGCAAACGCGGCAAATGCCATCTTGAAAAGGGCTTATCTCTTTTTCAAAGTCGGTCTTTACAGATTTTGTTCTCAAAAAAGGTCTTTCCGTATGAACTAGAGTGCAGATATGATTTACAGCGCGCACGCACACACACACACACACACACATACAAATACACACACATATGTGGACTTAGTATTTATCACACTCATCTACGTACACACGGCTATATATTCACAAAGTGCGCACAAATGGACGCCTTTTATTACTGTTATATACAGTAGAACCCCGGTATACGACATTAAAAATTACTAACAAAGTAACGTACAGTATATAATACACATGTATATAATCAAATAACATTATAACTAACACCGTAAGGCGGGGAAAATACCGTAACCAGAGTCCGGAAAACATCATATTCCATATCGTAACCTGAAAAAAACGTATCCTAGAGCAATCTGTATCTCGGGGTCCTACTGTAGAATTCAAACATTACCATGTTTGAATATATGGTTAAGTGTTAGTTTTACTCCTTAAAACTGCTTTAAAGCGTCACCGTTCACTCATTTTGCAACTAAGTTTCAAACATCTTTTACAGATCATAGGTCACCTTCTCAGCTATATTTTGAAGAAAAAAAGTGTCAATTTGCGTTCAGTGGAACAAATGTTATAATAAAATTACTGTGTTCAAAAATTCTTCTTTTTTTATTTTTTTGATTGGGTGTTGGTAACCATAGCAACCAAATCTGTTACGCTACTTCAAATCAAATGATGACGAAATATGATATAAATAACTGTCGCTTATAATTCACCGCTGTCTCGATCTGTCGCTCAGCTCTACTGTGTAGTTGCAGTGCGCACGATGTTGGGCGAACATCGCAAAGATTAGATTTTCGTTTCAAAGATTCGTTATGCAAATTTTTCACCCTCGGATGTTCTGAGTAATACGTATGGTTCTGCGATTTGCGACCATCTTATAAATAACCATGCGTGTGCCACGAATTTCAGTACTGACATGTTTACGGTCCTTAGTAAGTCGCACTTTCCCTATCATTTGAAAATTTTAGAGACTCTTTTTATTAAGTCATTGAGACCTTCTCTTTGCAAGCAAAAAGAAAATCTTCTAGGACTTAATTTAGTCTCTATATAATTTTTCCTCCCGTTTGTTTCTGTTTTTTTTTCCTACCCTCGCCGTATTCATGACTTTTTTGTTTGTTTTAAATCGTATTTTCCTTGATTTAGCTTTGATAAGTGAGGAACGAAACCTGGTTAGGTAACCTTTATTTTCATTTTTTATTTTTTAAATTCATTATGCTTTTTGGTCTGTATTTAGCCTTTATATATATATATATATATATATATATATATATATATATATATATATATATATATATATAAAATTATTTGAAAACTAAAAATTGCAAAGGAAAATTTTTATTAAATGATAAATTTTATTTTCTGAGACTTTCGGTGTTTATATACATCCGTATCGAAAACTGTTGCCTTTAACTTTTTTTATGTTAGATATTAAAGTCATTGGAGATTAAATCCTCGTAGAATGAAGAAAAAAAAAACCCCGTCTGTTCTTAATGACAATACTAGTCAGTCTGAATTGAATCGCGCTGGTTAGCGTGAATTTTTAATTGGCGATTTGTTATCAAATCTTAGAATACATTTTTATAGGTAAATTAAACATATTTGAAAACCAAAAAATTCCAAGGAAAAACAAAATCATTTTTTTTTTTATTCTAAGACTTTCGGTGTTGACATACACCCTTATCAAAGAAAACATAATGTGCACATCAATTCAGACTGACTACCACCGTCGTTAAGAACAGACGGCTTTTTTTTTCTTCACTCCACAATGATTTCATCTCCAAGGACTTAACAGCTATCATAAAGAAAAAAAAAAATGAAAAAAAAAAAAACGAAAAAAAAAAAAGAAATAAAAAGAAAAAAACTAAAAGCAATATCTGCAACCGAGAGATGAAAAGTTTAGGTCATCATAACAATGCAATTTTCAACCCTCTTTTATCCCTTTAGGCAAAATAAAAGAATAGGAGACATTACTTTTGGAACGATCGTGGTACAGGGTGTGGCAGAAATATCTCCCACATTTTGACATTCGATCTTTCTAGTCGCGCTCGCGCAGTTTCTCGGCAATCATTAATTTATATGGATGGAACTGAATATCAATGTGTAGAATTCTTCTGACTGTTCGATCAGATAATCTCAAGGACAAAGCATGTTTGCGAGCTGAACGTGACTGAGTAACAGAAAGTCTCACGGCTCGAATATTGTCTGGCGTTTGAGCGTTTCGAGGCATTCCAGATGACTTTCTTTTAAGTGACGAACCTGTAGTTCTGAAATTTGCAACCTAGTTATATTAATTTTCTATCTGGAACAACATCATGCCGTTCTAACTCGGAACTCTCTATGTGTTTCAGTTACAGATTCACCATTCTTCAAAAATCATGCCTACAGTAAAAGCACATTGTGCACAAATTTAAACCATATTGTTTAATGCACCTACTTTATAAAAAAAATGTAAAGTTATTAGCTAAATGAAAACATCAATGGAATTTGCATAAGTTCGTTACCAACATAAAATTGAAAGTTTAAAGTGTGCGAATATTTAAAAATATATAAAATATGAAATTATATAAATATAAGAAAAACCGGCGCTTCTACACTATTAGGACGACATTTTGTGATCGATAAATGGAGTTTTCAGATTAAAAAAAAAAAAAAAAAAAAAAAACATGGTTTCTACTGATTTTTTTTTTGTGAATTCTAATAAGTTACAATGGTAGCTTCCAAAGTATGCAGTCGAAATTGCCTGAATATTACTGAATTATTAAAAAGAAAAAAAACTTTAATAGTGTTAGCAGGTGAAAAATTGCGGCTATCTTGTTTAAATCGAAACGGAAAATTACCTCATTTTGAACTCTACATGCGTTAAAAACTATCTTCAATATTGCTTTATCCTCGACTGTACCGGATATTCATTATCGAGTCATTTTATTTTAAAGTACTTCTATCTCTTCGGAGTAATCCACCAAAGACTTTGCCTGGTTTATTCATAAATTTGCTGTTTTTTTCTTGTTTTATTCATTTCAAAATTTTTCTCCATTTTCATTTTTGGTCGTTGTTTTTCAATTTTCTTTCTCTCTTTTTTATTTTCCTTCCATATATTTCCCCCATCCTCTCATTCATTTTTATATATTTTTCTAGTCTCTCAATATTTACTTCCACCTTTCTGTTTTTCGAACTCTTCATACTCCTTTTTCTTCTCCATTATATCTCTATCCCCGCATTTATTTCATTTCTAATCCTAAGTCGCTGTTGTTTTTTTTTACACTTATATATGTATAATGCTAGCATTTTACCTTATTTTGATGAGAAGCATTGAGCTTCGAAGCGCCATGGACTAAGGAGGCTTTAATCTTTAATCCTTATTGACCTGTAATGTAAAACTGAAAGTTTCTCATGTAACTTTACTCCTTATATTTTTTAGTTTATTCTCTCTCTCTCTCTCTCTCTCTCTCTCTCTTTACCTGTGTCTGTCTGACTGTCTGTCTGTCTCTCTCTCTCTCTCTCTCTCTCTCTCTCTCTGAGTACGTAATTTTTATTAGTGAAGAGAGCAAACTCATTATTTGTTCGGAAAACCTATTAATCTTCATAATCAATATATACACCGCTCTATGATTCATAATCTATGCTGGCTATATACTCCAATATATATTGATATCTGTGTCTGTATGTACGCATGCATGTATTTGTCTGTATGTACGTCACTAACAGCGTTTTATGTCTGTCTCGCTGATATCTCAAGTTCATAAAGGTAATTGCATGTCATCGGAATATTGGATTCCACCACTTGTAAAACTGCCGAAAATCGCAACGAACATAATTTAAATTAACTGCGCAACTTGGTGAGCAGCCAATTCGTTTGTTCGTTCTTTTTATCGCATTTATCACGATTTCGATTCGAGCGCTAATTTCGCAACTGGCGGTCATGTTGAATGCACGGCAGTAAACTAATTTCTTTGAGCACGTCTTTGTGGAAAGAATGTTTATTCGTTACTAGCAAGTAAATCCGACGTTGCCTGCTATTGAATAATAAGAATCAACAACTGTTCCACACCCCAAACAATTTTATAGTCATCGATATCGGTGAAATCGCCCATGATCTATTGATTATCTGCTTTAATCGGGAACCCACCTTGGTGCGCCGGGAGGAAGCTTCAAATGTGCTCCCACAGTGACTTATTCCACAATATACTGTCGTCTTCATTTCACTATTGATTTCTCGAAATTATTTTTATAATGTGACTTGAATTAAAAGTTAAATTACAAAAGTCAGTTATCATGGTTCGATTTTGCTCTAAACAGACCCATTCATTTTGAACGCGCCCCTGTTTTATCAAAGAACCTACTGTTGATTTTATATTTAAAGGGAAAACAACTTCAACAGCTTAAATAAAATTACTTCCGTTTGTAAAGGCTAATAAGTGAAAATAATTAAATATGAATTAAATGACGAATAGATTAAATTAATCAACTTTAAATAATAATAATTCTAAAATAAAACAATTTTATTACAACAAAAACTTAATAGCATGAAACTAATTATTAAAATATATTTTCTTTAATTTAATATGCAAATGAGGTTACTTCTTGAATGTAGATTAACTTTGAATAAATAGTATTTATAGAAAACATGCTGGAAGGGAAGTGTGTAAACACCCGTTTTCAGTATGAGAATTAATTTTTGAAACAGTGTACCTTTATGTGCATATTCCAATCCCACCTGACTACAACTTGGACGTTTCAAGTCCAACATAAACAAACTCCTGACAAACCGCCCCCTTAAGTAAGACACCCTATCAAAACCCCCAATACTAATGATTACTACAATACTATCTCATTGATTACTGTACACGCAATAACCCTTATCCCTGAGTGGCCTTCGGGCCTTGATAAGTGGTGACCTCCATGTAAAAAAAAAATATAAAAAAAATTAATCAATTTGCCAACAAACAAACAAATAGGAATACGACTTTATTATAATAGCTTAGTGGCTTCTCGTGAGTCGGTTTTCAACTGAATGTTGGTCAGAACGCGTGTCAGCAATTGGCTCTTAATGAAAACTGTTTTTGGCAGCATGTTTAGCGTGTCTGTCTTATTGTTGCGTTCTTTCCGGAGAAATGGCATTAAACATGTGTCTACTGTCAACCAGGGTTCGCCGATTCGGACCCTGGGCATCCTTAAACAAACTTCTTCTTAAACTAAACACTTCATCTAATTGTCAGTTTGTGTCAGCATCATCATCATCATCATCATCATCATCATCATCATCATCATCGTTCCATTATTTACTTATTTTCCCAGAGTGCTAACACGAATCGCCGTCAGTGATCGCCCACTGGTATAAACAGGTAGCGTTCTCCAAAGTAAAAGTGACAGCAAGTCTCTCGAGATGTCCAGTCTTCTTCAATCTTTCGTTGCTAATCTATCTGCTTTATTGCGCCAGTCGTTCACTTTTGAGTCCTCATTGATAACTGCCGGTTAGGGATTTAAGTGACAATAAGACACAGCAACATTCCGCTACCTGTCATGCTTTTCCAATCAAAGTGTGAATGCTAACTTTCTACGGTCTTTCCATTCTCGCAGAAACTCTGCAGGCGTTTTCTGTGGTGTCGACCGAGACTGCTGCTCTAACATTATTTTTGAGGAATGTAGGAGAGAGGAGTGAAATTATTATTATTATTATTATTATTATTATTATTATTATTATTATTATTATTATTATTATTATTGTTGTTGTTGTTGTTGTTGTTGTTGTCGTCGTCTTTTCTCTTTCTATAAAAGATTTTATATTTATTTATTTTTTTCAATAAAATTTCTTTCTTTTATTTCTTCTTCAATCTTGTTTTGACAAAAAGTCAGTTCGTCCTTTCTTCCGTTTGTAACAATCCCTGTTCTTCTGTTGTTTTTCCACACCCGATTTATTATTATTATTATCGATAAACACGCGAAATGGCTGGGAGTATCTTATTAGCAATCGATTTTTCTACAAAAATGCACTTTCTTATAAATAATTGAATTCATTCTAAAAGTATCGCTAACAAAACCAAGTAAACATATATATATATATATATATATATATATATATATATATATATATATATATATATAATTTTACTTTTTACTATCATAAGCCTACAATCAATCTTGGGAAAGCATCCCTTGGCCTTTTGGTCAAGATCAAAGTGTAGTATCTGTTCTTCAGATGCTGCACTTCTATTTCTTGTTCTCTTTTAGTGGAGGAGAAATCCTTCACGACTGAGACAATTTTTTTTTGTACCTTTTCTCCACGTTAAAAAACGACCCTGGTATCTAACTCTGTCCCGTGGGGAGGCATAGTAAATAGGTACAATCAATCTTGGGAAACACCAGAAAAAGATACTTTTTGCTTTGACGAGGAATTTATATCTCCGAAAGTTAAGTTTCAAATAAATAATTTTTATTTTTACAAAAAATAACACATATTATTAAAGGTTCGGCTTATATATATATATATATATATATATATATATATATATATATATATATATTTCATTTAATCACATAAATTAATATATTAAAGTATAAATTTATGCGTAAACTTTACGTATTTACTTCAACAGTATTCAATGCGTAGGTAGAGCTAGTTAGTAAGTTATAAAAGCTTAATCGCCATATATATTTTATAACTTACTATATATATATATATATATATATATATATATATATATATATATATATATATATATATATATATATATATATATATATATAAGGTTGGTGCAAAAATAATGTCGTTTTTAACGGTCAACTGCAAGTGAAAAAAACGACATTATTTTTGCACCAACATGATATATATGTTCCAGGTTAAAATATATCCAAAGAAAAAAAAAAACCAAAAAACAAACAAAACATCATTGAATTTTATTGAATTTAACAAGGTTTTCGATAGTGCTCAATAAAAAAGAGCAAAATATTATTCTATTTAATTTGGGCAAACAAAAGTCTTACTTTGGTTATTTGATGAAATATTTTTATATTGAAACAGTGGCGCCATTTTAGTGACAAATGGTAATTTCCTTTACCTAAATGAAATAAATAAAATTTTATATACACACATGTATATGTAATATTCCAAATTTCCATGACACATGTAAATTAAGAGAAAATTTAGCTAAATAACTAAGATTTAAAGTCCAACAGAGCTCATATATTACAATACAAAGTTTATGACATAATTAACGTGGTGCAACGTGTAATTTCGAACAAAGACATTTTAAGGGAAAACATTATTACGTAATTACTTGTCATGTCGAAATTAGTATAAATTCCAAAAATGGTCCAGTAGAAGAGGTGCTAAAGCTAATTTTCCGAAAAAAAAAGTGTCCAGTATTATTGTAAAGAACCAAGATGGCCGACCTGAGAGATAGTGTCACTGAAAAAATGCAGTTATCTATGCCTGATTTCGATCTTCTAAAGGGTTAGTTCAGAAACTTCATAAAATTTTGTTTTCACTTATAATTATTTTCTACTGGATCATTTTTCGTGGTTTTTTTTTTAATTTATACTAATTTCGTCATGGCACGTGAGAACGGTATAATGTTTTTCTCCGAAATGCATTTTTTCGAAGGCACTTTATAGTAAAGTTCAGCCATTAATGGTTTTTAATCTAAATCCAAAAATTCAAGGTTAATAATTATTAATTCTTAAGTACGTGCTTTAGAAATGCATTGCCAATACAATAATTGGATAGATTATGGCAATTCTAAGCATAAAAAATTTGTTCATTTCAATGACCGATTATAGAACTTTTTGAAGCTCACTTTATGCATCTTGTTTTTTCTTACGCATTGGTGTTTGTGATCATTTTTCAATTCCATTGTATTTTTGACTGCAGCGAATTAATTTAAAAAAAACCTTTTGTACTGAGGATGAGGTGTTTATGGCTGTCATTAGGATTGAATAAATAATAACTTTCTGAAAGATATTTACATAAGAACAAATAATGTTGGTGTTGAATTTTTCAGAATATAATAACAAAATATATAGAATATCATTTCTTTTATTCTACTGAGTAATAAATAATATATATATATATATATATATATATATATATATATATATATATATATATATATATATTTACTTATTTTCTTTATAACGATGTAAATCTGGATTTCTTTTCCTCTGAAACATCACACTTCCACTCCCTCAGCCAATTTTTTTTTTACACAGGAATCACCACTTATCAAGACCCAGAGGCCACTCAAGGATAAGGGTTAATGGGTATACATTAGTCAATGTGATTATGGCGATTTTAACATGGGTAGTAGGATTTTTGTAAGTTGGATTACATAGGGGGACGGTTCATCAAGAACTTGTTTATATTGGACTTGAAGGCAATCAGATTGTAGTCACCTGGGAAGCAGGCCAACGAAAGAGAGTTCCACAGAGGTGCAGTTCTAAGGAAGAAGCTCTGCTCATAGAGTCTACATTTAGGTTTAGGCACAGACAAAGAGTGTGGGAAACTATGGATTCAGTTGTCAGTTATATTTAGAAAGAAAAAAAAATGTCCCCCTCTCCCACTAGTTGCGTGACATCTCCATCTTCATCCGATTGATACAAACCATGCCATCTCAAGTCAAGTTGCCCTTTTCGTAGCAAATTTGATGTGTAGATTTAAAAGTAAACATACAAAAAAAAACAAAAAAAACGAACACAACGATTTAAAATCTGTGAATAATTTAATGTTGGAAATTGACGAAAGCCACGAACGGGATTTCGTGTCGGGGGATCCGAACGGGGTGTGTTTTAGCATCTAAAAAAATCACCTGTAAAGTTTCCGATGAATGACAAATGTTGATAATCTGTCAAGACTGTAACATTATTATTAAACTGAGTGAAGCGGGTAATAAAAAG
>NC_136507.1:65068737-65131237 GCF_053919585.1 Euprymna scolopes
CAATACACTTTAGACAACTAAACCAAGATCGTAAGCAGTAAGGACCTCAATGTCTTTGAGCAAAATCGGCATAATTTTACGAAAAATCAGTGACGTCATCGTATGTGTGTAAATTTAATGGATATATATAAACATACAGATACATACATACATACATCACAAGTGACTATATATATATATATATGTACGTACATGCATCAGAAGTTATATGTACATATGCATCACAAGTGACTAATATACATGCATATATATATATATATATATATATATATATATATATATATATATATATATATAAATTAATAGGAAAAATATATACATGTTTATATTTTTTCTCTGTTTATTTATCATTTGTTAACGTGTAGGCCTACAAAATGTATTTTTTGTTAAACAAAGCATATTTCTAAAAGAACAAAACTACTTAAACTTTGGTGTTTGTTTATTTTATACTCGTACATGTCACAAATAAGAACTAAATATAACATGATATAAACGCATATTTATTCCGTATTAATAATCTATACATATGTATGAATAAAAAATATTTTATATATAGTGAATAAATAGCAAAAGACTATATTCCAAGGTTCATGATGTTGACCATCTTATAATTTATTTCTTTAATTCAGTTGACATTTACAATTCTTGACAGTATCTGTTTCATAGCACAAAATCAATCACTTAATTATTATATCAATTAGCGAATCTATTTTGCCCTTAACTAATCAGAAGAAATAGCAACAATCAATCCATCAAAAGGAAATAAAGTGTGTTTTGACATGATTTAAATCCGAAAATTGGAAGAGAAGCTGTAAATACCTTATAATATGTTTCCATTACACCATTTTGAATTTTTCTTCTGATGAGTTAAGGGCAAAATAGATTCACTAATTGATATAATAATTAAGTGATTGATTTTGTGCTACAAAACAGATACTGTCAAGAATTGTAAATGTCAGCTGAATTAAAGGAATAAATTATAAGGTGGTCAACATCATGAACTTTGGAATATAGTCTTTTGTCATTTAGTCACTATATTGCTCTGTAATTACATTGAGCTTCTTAAATAAGGATTGGTATATATTATAAGGAAATAAAGTATGTTTTCACAAACATATATATATGTTTTTTTTTGTTTTTTTTATTACCGTTTTATCTGTTTAGTTACACACGTTTCGGTTACCGAATCGTATTAGCGATCCAGTAACCTCGTCAGAGTTTACAGAAAGCCTGTAAAGTCTGACGAGGTTACTGGATCGCTAATACGATTCGGTAACCGAAACATGTGTAACTAAACAGATAAAACGGTTATAAAAAATAAATAAAATAAAACGCATATTTGCTCTACAATAGTATTGAACACTTTCTTCGGGTTTTTACTAATTACCATTTTTGCGATATATATATGTGTGTGTATGTGTGTGTGTTCTGATTTCATTTCTGCCTATTCATGTAATTATTTACGAATTCATATATGTACTTATTTTCATATCTAACTATCTTAGTACGTATATATTTGTTCATCTATCTGTATGGCCAACGCTTATAGCTTCACCTGTTTATCTTTATTCTTACAAGGACACACATACACATGCCGTTGTCACAGCATGTGTATGCATCCCTCCCTCTCCCTCTCTCTCCCTCTCCCTCCCTCCCCTCTCTCTCTCCCTTATTATACCAAAAAATATCGAATCTGCATTCGCGCTTTTGTAAACCAGACAGTGGTGTAATAAATCGTATTCTCGAGCATAAGAAGTACGCGCAATAATTTATTGAAAAAAAAAAAAAAAAGATCCTTGTCACGCTATTCTTCTTTCCTTCTTTTTTCTTCTTTTCTTCGCGTTGTCTTTGAATGTTGGATATTAGAATGTCAACTCGTTTGATGAATGGTCAGTCGTAATATGATCGCCGGTAAAAAAAAACAAAAACAAAGAAAAAAACATAGCAATAATTAGGACTGATGCGCTCACTTAGTTTAGGCGTTTAGCGATGGAAATATTCTTTGAAACATAAACCTGAGTCACCGACGCAAATGACATTTCAAATATTATCAAACTATTTGATACTTCAGTGTGACAGACCAAAGGAAAATTCTGTTTCATACTTTAGCCTGACAACTCAAATATTAGTTCACTCTTTAGCCTTACAGATCAATGAAAATGACATTTCATACTTCAGTATGACAGACTTAAGGAAAACGCTATTCCGCTCGCCAGCATGACAGAGCAAAGGAAAATGCTATCTCACACTTTAGGATGACAGACCAATGAAAATGCTATTTTATACTTCAGCGTGACAGACAAGGGAAATGATATCTCAGTTGGTCGCTTGAGAGACCGACAAAATGCCTTTTCAAAATGCAATTTGACAGACTGACGAAAATTCTATTTCAAACTTATGAATGACAGACCAAAGAGATTTTTTATTTGATTCTTAACCGTGATAGGTTCAGGAAAATGTTACTTCGGGCGTGAACGTGAGAGAGAGACTAACTTACACACTAACAGACGAAGAGTCTTACAACAATGGTTGGACGTATCAAAATAAGATGCCTCCATTCGGTCTGTTTAGAACTCGAAATGTTTCAATCTGAGACGAGACCCGATCGGCTGGACTTCGGACATTGACCTCTTATAAGTATGCTAGGACGCATCTAAAAAAAAAAAAAAAAAGAAAAGAAAAAAAAAAGATCAATAAATCTACGATCTACGATTCTGGTGTTCACTTTGAATGTTCATATTGTCTTATTTACTTCTGGTTCAACAGCTTGTGTGGACGGGGGCGTACTCACGTTTGTGCTTGTCTTTCTCCTTCCCTTTGTCTCCTCTCCTCCCCCCCCTCTCTCTCTCTCTCTCTCTCTTTTGACACGCACACGAACACAAACACACACACGTGTGTGTTTGTGTGTATGTGTGTGTGTTGGGGTAGTGTCCTAACGCATATGCGCATCTGACAAGCCTATATAATGCATCAATCTCGTTTGATATTTAGCCCGTTGACTTCGTGTACGTAACGGACTCGCTCAGCTAAAGAGACGACAGACTTTATTCGATCAAGTGTATTAAATTACTCGCCTTGAATGATACAAGTTTGCTGTCAGCCAACATTTCGATGGAATTTCTAATTATGCTGAAGACAGTTTCACAATCTATTATTCAACGGATTTTTTTTTTTTTTTTTTTTTGCTGAGAGAATATATTTTAGGAAGAAATTACCCCATAAGATTAAAAACTGAATTAAGAGGCCGTTAAATATAACACTTATTCAACAAAAATAAATGGCAGAGAATTAAAAAGAAATGTTTTTTTTAAAACCATGCCGGATTTTTAGTAGAAACCCATACTCCCAGCTGATGGAATTGAAATTGTATATATCTTTTGCTTATAATAATAATAATAATAATAATAATAATAATAATAATAATAATAATAATAATAATAATAATATAAGGCCCCCCCTCCCAAAAAAGAATGAAACCGAATAGCCAAGTAGTCAAGGAGGAACGAAAGACCGAGGAGTGATCACGTACCAGACCTCCATTGTATAAGTGCGAAGAGAACTGGGACCTTGGGTAGGCTTATTGCCACTCAAGTTCCAGTAAAGACCAATGCTCGCTGCGAACGAGAAATCAATGGTAAGCAGCTGTTGCGATAATACAAATTTATTTGCAAATCTTATCCAAAGAGGTGGAGAGTACTGGAAAATCTGGGGAGACTTACTGTCACTCAGCTTTCAGGGAACACCACAGGCTGTATTCAATGAGATCTTTGATAACCTGTGTGAACGCACCTTGTTAGCCAATAATAGTAATAATAATAATAATAATAGTAATAATAATAATAATAACATAAGCAACAACAACAACAAAAATATTAATAATAATAATAATCATAATAATAATAATAATAATAATAATAAAAGCGAAATTAATAATAATAATAATAATAATAATAATAATAATAATAAAAGCGAAATTAATAATAATAATAATAATAATAATAATACGCCCGATGTTATCTTGTTTTTTCACCAAATCAATCGTGACGTTCATAGAAAGATGTTCTACCACCCTCACGATGATTTTTTTTTACTTCAATGTAGTTTCAGTTCGTACTACATTGGAAGTACATCGTAAAGATGGGATAACCGGCTAAAGAACACTTATTCACAGAAATTCCCCAGTAAAATTATTTACCATTGAATGGTCTGAAAAAAAAACATACAGTTATCTCATCCTTAGACATCTACTAAATAGTCGTACCTTTGCCTCAGATTTAAGATTTGATTTGTTCTGTATATTTAAGTCGATAAGTCGTTCTCTTTATATATAAAAATGACGTCTTCTTTGACTTAATGTAGATTCTGTTAGATTTTGTCCAATTTCTCTCGCTATGATTCTAATAGCATTATTCTTTTTCTCTAAACTTGACCTCGATTTAACTATGGTAAGCGACATTCGAAACTGGTATTTTCATTAATTTATAACTTTAATTCATCGTATTTCTGTTCATTCCCATGTGAAAACTTTGTTCTACAATGTATACACACAAAGATATAGATATTACTTGCTGGTCGCCTGGCATTGCCCGGTCGTTCAATACGCTTAACCGTGATATTTTAATTTATGCAGATTGCGTATGTACAAAGTGAGTCACGAGAAACGGATGTTTTTAGAGTGCGCCTTGATCCCCTTGGGATAGGGAGTGAGGAAGGAAGTTTAGTAAATGTTTTTCATGTACATTATAAATTTTTTGTTGAAATATTCGCAGAGTTTTGTTTTCCTTAAAAACGTCCGTTTCCCGTGATTCGCCCTGTATTATGCAATTAATCCTCTATATTATAAATTAAGGAATAATTTGTCAGTGGACTAATTCGCATAAAATAAAATAATATTAACGATAATACTGATAATGTCGTTCATCAAATTCCATCTGTGTTGGTTTAAAATATCACGTCAGCTAATATTTGGGCTTGACGATGAATGCACTCGAAAAGTCTGTTCTGATAAATGTTTAGTTTTACAATATGCAAACGAAGAAATGATTTGCGGCGATTTTAAATGGTATCTCTTCTTTTGTCATAAATTGAACTCATTAATAAGAAAAAAATAAAATAAAATGGTGAGGTACACCCGGGTTTGAATAGGGGATCATTCGATCCGTAGTCAAATGCTCTACACTTAGCTAAATCTCCAAATGAAAATAAATAAGTTTTTTTGTTTTATGAAGAAATGATTTGCTGAGATTTTATTTCATTTTGGCCGGTGTAACGTAAAAAATTATCTTGTCAACATTCTGCTTTTTACCTATAACAAGGAAAGACCATTTTTAAGATCGGATTTTTTCGATTTAAAAAAATGATTTGCTGAAATTGTATTATTTCTCTTCATCGATGTAACGTAAAATATTCCCTTGTGAAAATTCTTTTTATCTATAAGAGAAAAAGACTATTTTAAAGATCCGACCTTTTCGATTTTCGGTGAATTTCTACGCAAAACATATCTAAGAACACTGCCAAACATATAAATTACCTATGTATAAAATTTTCAAAAGATAGGCTCAGCCGTTTCGGAACCTACGAGGAAAGAACCCTCACACTTACAGCAACCTTTATATAATAGTAGTTAGATAGATAGAAAGTATATTCATTATATATATATATATATATATATATATATATATATATATATATATACATTATACAAGAATAAAAAAGCATTGGAAATGCAAAAGGATATAGGGATGGTATGCCAAAAAGTATACAAACAAGATGGCTATGAATGGCTAGGCACATGGAAATAGAATTGCATCCAAAGTATAGCCCTATAGTTTTTCTCCAATCTTCATTCCGTGACATCATTACAGTTGTAAAAAGCTATAGGGCTATACTTTGGATGCAATTCTATTTCCATGTGTCTAGCCATTCATAGCTATCTTGTTTGTATACTTTTTGGCATACCATCCCTATATCCTTTTGCATTTCCAATGCTTTTTTATTCTTGTTAATTAGTATTTTTACTTATAGTCTTATTTTTAAACTTACATTCATGATAGTATTGTCTTTTTTAGGAGGCGGCTCATTGCCGCCTCCATTAGTAGCAGGTCGCTTCCTGCTGGGTTTTAGGTCTTTGGGTTTTGGGCCTTAGGAGTTGCCTCTTGGTCCTCCATCGGTTCTATATTACATAGAGAGTGCTACCGCCTCTCTGATAAAACAGTTAGAGTATTATAAAGTTCTAAAATGTTCATACCTTCACTTTTAAATTTTTCTTGACTTTCTTGCAGTTTCTTTTGCGGTTAATTTAACTTATTTCCTTTGGCGTTTGGTGAGTTCTTAGAAGAACTGGTCTGATCTACTTTTCTTAGCGAGCGAAGAGATTCAGCTGCATTTAACAATGGTTGCTATAGTGTATTTTTGCGCATGCGTGAGAATTTCAAGTTTCCTCCTTATTTTTCAATAGTTTGACAGTAGTCATGTGTCTTTCCGCCAAGAGCAACAGACGTCAGTGTTAGCCGTGATCGTCTAGAGGTTAGGACCCCACGTTGTGGCCGTGCTAACTTAGGTTCGAATCCTGGTCACAGCATTGACATTTTGTACATATTTTACAGTCCAAAATCTGAAGAATTATTTGTTTTTATAACATTGTTTTTTGACGTCGTACTTGCTGATAGGTTACTCTTATAACAATTTTGATCAACTGAGATAAAGATTTCGTGGTTTCATTAACGCTGGTGGGTTACTGTTTAAAGAAAAAACCTTAACGTTCACCTCAAATATTCAGCGTCCAAGAAATATAGGCCACTGGCAAACTGGAACGTCTGTGAGCATCCGGTGTATTATTTGGAGCTGTCCCTTTTGAGAGAAGTTCCGTGTTCGAAGTGGTCTGTCTACATTGGGTATATAGTGTTTAAAACTTGTTATTACACGTAATCTTATTTAATTATGGAGTTAGCTAAAAAGCAATGGGTCACTGCACTTCTCCGTGTAAAGAGCAGTCGATTGATGCTTGAACTGTTGTCAGAGACCGTTCGTACACCGAGATACATCGTCTCAAAAGAAAGAAGAAAGAAGAAGAAAGAAGAACAATTGGCCATTTTTGTACCCTTTTTTTCTGCTCTCTTTTGACATTTTAACCGACGTTCTGACACTCGCTGGATTCGTAAGACACTTCTCTGTAATAATATGTGCTTTTTGAAACTTATAAGTTGATTTTAGTTGAGATTTGGATAGTTTTGTTTTGTAGGCGTATATAGGCGTGTACGGGCCATCCCTATATAGAGAGTGCTACCGCCTCTCTGATATATATATACATGTATATATACAGTATATATATATATACATGTATATATACATTATATATATACATGTATATATGCATTATATATACATGTATATATACATTATATATATATACATGTATATATACATTATATATATACATATATATATATATATATATATATATATATATATATATATATATATATATATATATATATATATATTAGAACCCCAGGATACAGAATTAAAAATTAGTAACAAAATATAGTACAGTATATAATACACTTGTTGGTTGTTTTTGTTTCACGGCATATCAACCTTTTCGTGTTATTTAATGCCGAATCCAAAGATTTTGAAGAAAAAAATTTTAATAGAATATATTTGTTGTTTTCAAGTCGGTTTCTATTTAACCCATAGTTGGAACCCTAACAGGTACTACCACTCCGGGTCAGAGTGGACCTGGGAGCAATGGTGATTAAAAGGTGGCTCCACACTCCCCAAAGCCCATAAGCTGGGGCCTCACCACTGGATATAGTTTAAGGTCATATCCAGGACCCCCATTGAGGGACTTTTACCCTCTGCAGGGGGGGGGGGGGCAGTCAGTGTATTCTAATGCCCCACCGACAGGGCCATATATACACTTGTATATAATCAAATAACATTATAAAGTCGGGGAAAAACGCTAACCAGGGACCGGAAAAACATTGTATTCCACATCGTAACCTGAAAAAACTGGCATAATCACGTTGTCACACCGGTAATCGTCAGATCACTAAAGTTAAGCAACGTTAAGTATTGTCAGTACTAAAATAGGTAACCATTTAGGACTTCCAGGTGCTGTATGGGCTTTCCGCTCATCTCAGCTTTGTTTTTAATCGGCTTTGATTTCATCTTGCCACTGGACCCATACAGCGCCGATGCAAGAGACGTGTAAGTTGGGATTGCGCAATCCTTGCCTCACAATTACGCGCGCAGCTATCCTTACAGAGTTTCCATTGTCTCCTGAGACTGAACGGAGGTATTGAATATCATCTTACAAGGCATCGCCTCTCCTTTTTAATAATTCAAAGTGTAGTATCCGTTCTGTCCTCAGTGAAAGGAAGAGGAATCCTTTTAGAACGAACCAATATCCCGAGCTCCCAAAATCAGCAGAGATTAGACCATTGTTGTAATGACCTAGTTGATTTTGCGATGGGTGATGACTCTGTTGATTTTGGGGTGGGTGTTAAGTTCTGTGCAGTTCTAGGAGGTTGGCTTTGCCTTCTCTCTTTATAGAAGGAGTTAGTTTATTGCTAATCGCCCGAGGCGCCCTCGTCTGGGAATGCCGATGGGGCTGCCAAGGCACTTTTTCGCAGGTCAGAGTGTCCCTATTGGAGGACGGTGACTTTTCAATCCCATTTTCCGACCCTAGTGTCTAAGTTCTTGCAGTTGGAAAAAACTTAATACTCTCAATCCAGAGTGACCCGCTTTGGAGAGCCAGATTTTCTTCATAGTATAAACTGGCCGTCTGGTTCAATCTACACACGTGAGGGTTAAATTTGGAATGCCTGCAATGTGTGGATCTAGACCACTGTTGAATTCCTGACGTGCACTAACGAATGAGTAAGTAGTTGAATGTGGGTTGTCAGAGATACCGGAATCTGAGCTGATGAGGATGAAGTGCAACACGGGTGACGGATTTGGAGAAATCCGAAAATAGAGCGTCACAAAACGACATTTAAACCCCAAAATTATTTCAGGAAGGATTATAACCGTAGCTTCTCTCTCTAGTATTCCCACACTCTAGGGAGTAAAAAGGAATGGGGAGGAGGTATATGAAGCGAGGGAAACGAGGGTGGGGAGAGCGTTCAGCTCAAATTTCCATTTTCACGCTTTAAAAAAAACAAAAAAAAACTGTCCATCCCCCTCCATACGCTGAAAATACTTTATGTAACGACCAGTCTCCCGCCATAAAACGCGCCATGAAGTCACTCCACCCGACCCCAACTGCCGACGCGCCTGATTAACCGGCTGATCGTGCCAACCAGTCATTATCGTTTCACGCTTTAACTTTTCAATTTTCACCTTTTCGTTTTCTTTTACCTTTTTTTTTTTTTTTTTTTTGTGCCTTTCATTGTTCGTCCCCTTTTCAAATATGTGTTGGGTTTTTTTGTTTGTTTTTGTTTTCGCCTTTCAACTTTTTGTTCTCTTTGGGCTCTATTTTTCTTTCTTTTTTTTTTTTTGTTTTTTTGATTCTCATTTATGTTGTTTTATTTTCCGATTCTCGGTTTTCACCTTTTATCATTGTTTTTTTTTATGTAGTTTTATTTTTTTTTTACTAATATTTTATTTTATTTTTTTATTAATATTTTATTTTATTTTTTTACTAATATTTTGTTTTATTTTTTCTAATATTTTATTTTTTACTAATATTTTATTTTATTTTTTTATTAATATTTTATTTTATTTTTTTACTAATATTTTGTTTTATTTTTTCTAATATTTTATTTTTTACTAATATTTTATTTTATTTTTTATTAATATTTTATTTTATTTTTTATTAATATTTTATTTTATTTTTTTACTAATATTTTATTTTATTTTTTTACTAATATTTTATTTTTTTACTAATATTTTATTTTATTTTTTTATTAATATTTTATTTTTGTTGTTGTTTCTGTTTGATTTTCATTATGCAGTTCTTAGATTTTTCATATTCGTTTTTTGATCCTAAAGTATATCTCGTATTTTCTTTAAAGTTCTTATTTTTTTGTTTTGTTTTGTTTTGTTTTCGAGCTTTTTTTTTTCTTTATTTCTGAAAGTCTTAGAGGTTTCGTTTTTGTTTTTTGATTCTAATTTTTGTATTTTTAATAGTATTTTTGTTTTCGATTCTCAATGTTTTTCGTTATCTTTTTTAATTATATTTTTTAATTCTTAGTTTTGGCGTTTTTGTTTTGCCAATTCTTAGTGTTTTTCACTATTTTTGTTCAATTCTCAGTTTGTCTTATTTAATTTTTATCGATTATAATTTTTGTTGTTGTAAGCTTCTTCATTTGGAGTGACTGTTGTCGTTTGAAAATCATTTATTTGTCGCGTTTGAAATCATTTATTTCGTATAGAACAACATCAATTACAATTTATCAAGCTTTTTAATATACATTTTGTTTTTTGAAATCATTTATCTCGTTTAAAATTACAATTTACCAAATTTGTTAACGTGCATTTCGTTTTTTTTAAATCATTTATTTCGTATAAAACAAAATTAATTACTATTTACCAAACTTCGTTTTTTTAAAATCATTTATTTCGTACTAGCATGTGTGCCCGGCGTTGCCCGGCGTTGCCCGGGTGTTTTGAGATGCATGCTAAGCAAAAAAAAAAAAAAGAAGAAAATGGTCACTTTTTTTTAACTTTAACCCCTATTATGACCCCTTAAAATTTATTTTTAGGGCTCAAATAAAGTTATTAAGTTAGATCCATGTCCAAGGAACCTATATCTAAATTTTCACGTGTTTAGACCCAAAATTGTAGGAGGAGTTTGGTAGAGTTCTCAAAGGTCAAATCGTTGAACTTTGACCCCTTTAATTGCCAAATTTCTATCCGAAAACCAATCACATCGACTTTACCAAATCTCAGTACTCTGTATATCAAATTTCGAATCTGTAGGCTAAAAATGGACAGAGTTATTGCGTAGGGAAATGTACACAGACACACACACACACACTTTCACTTTTATATATATATATAGAGAGAGATAAAACAAAATTACAATTTACCGAACTAGTTAATATACATTTCACTTTTTAAAATCATTTATATCGTTGAAAATAAAAGTACAATTATAATTTACCAAATTATTCGCATTCATTACTTTTAGCAATTTTTGGTCACTCTTTTTCACCCCAAAACAAGACTTGCTAACACTGAAGAAACTACAATTTGTGATCATATCGATCAAAATACTGTGGGGAGTTCAGCGAGTGAGAGGTTAGTGGTAGATGTATCAGCCCAGATGTGACAACAATACTCCGTGCATAAGCAAATGGTGTCTTTGTAGGGGGGGTATCCATTCTGGAGACTGAACGAGGGTATCGCAAAGAAAGTAGCTTAGTCTTAGTAGAATTAAATGCTACCATTCACTTACGACCTATTTCACTACCGACTGAAGGTCGTTTTCTAAGGTTTCTGTCTTGGATAGGTGTACATTCGTTTTTCCCTTCAATAGAGCGTAGTATTATTAGCAAATATACTCATCTTGGATACAGTATTATTAGGGAGATCGTTTTAAAAATCATTTATTTCATTTGAAACAGGATTACAGTTGACATTTACCAAACTTGTTAGCATCTATGCTCGGCACTAAATAGGTTGTCAACTCTTGTAAAATATAAATTTCGTGTCCTCTCCATAAACAAGCCGATAGAAAGAAGAAGAAGAATTTTTTTTTTTTTCGCGAATGTCTTTATATCCAGATGTAATCCTAACAAATGTTGTTTGTACAGATTTGCAAAGGAAGACGGCCATCCGGAATTCATCAATCAAAAAAAAAAAAAAAAAAAAAAAAAAAAAAAACAGTAGAAAATAAATAACGGGCGGAAAATCATCAAACGGTTTTCCTTCCTCGCCAGGTACGAAAACTTCATAAGAAGAAAAAGAAAAACAGATCTGGCTTCACATTTTACGCGCCATTGACGCATGCGTGTTTGAAAGGAGTATCACACCGCCGAGCGCTTATTTGCATAAACGTCAAAGTGACAGAATCAGTCACATGGGGGGGGGGGCTCGAAAAACAACGTTTTATCATCGCCAACCCGACACTCACTCTGAAACTCCTTCCTTTTAAACACCGCCACCCCCATATTTCTTACAATGGTTTTTCAGAGATTTTTTTATTATATTTTTTTTATTCGTGAAAATCGGTAGACATTTTCGGCAATTCCAATATACTTGTATATTACTTAAATTCTTAATTGTGTGTTTATAGTTTAATTATTTGATTGAATGACAAACAGTTCCATGTCTACATTTGTTAGTTGGGATCGTTTACAATCTTATTATTACTAGCGGGACCTGTGGAAATTCAGCAGCGCGCTCTTTCACGTGTTGGTATCTGTGGATCTTCAGCGTAAATGGAGACGTCCAGATATTATTGTAACGCTCTTGTTAAAACTGCAAAAGTATTTATCTAAGCTAGCAGAGACGGCTGGCGTAAAATACGCTTAAATATGTTATTTTAATTTATGCAGACTTCGTAAATATTATCATAGTTAATTTTCAATCGATTCTTATATATTATAAAGTTGCGATTTCAAAAATAATATATATATATATATATATATATATATATATATATATATATATATATATATATATATATATATATATATCCATATGACTTGGGTGCATCAACTTGAATCGAAGTTTTAGTTTCTTCAGATATAATCGAGACCGAAACCAAAACTTCGGAATAATTCTTGGTAAAATTATGGAAGGTCATAACAATTAAACGACAGTCACTCGAAAGGAAAAAGATGTAAGCGTGACACAAAAAATAACAGTAACACTGTCGTATTTATAGATCATCGCAAACCTGACACTGACTTAAACCGTGGCTACCGAGAAAGAAGGCCGATGCATATGACAGCGTAACGTCACTTCCTAATTAAGTTGTAGGTATAGACAGCTTCCGGTATTCAACCACGTGGTCATGCTAACAGGCATAAAAATATGGCTACCAATATGTGTTACCGATTGTCCATGTATGTTCTAAAGAAAAAGACCAATTCTCCATTCGGAAAATAATTATTATAATTGCACATTTGGGATAATTTTAATCAAAATATCGTAAGTGAATTTGTGTTTGAACTTTTATTTTTATTGGAGAAAGTCGAATATTTCATTTTATTTATTTATTTATTTATTTAGTGCAAAACAAACAATTTTTGAGTTTGTATTACTATACACATAGATTCGAAAAAGTTGTCAAAAAACAAATATATAACAAATGACATCGACTGGCGCTACACCACACCAACTAGTTGTGAAGGGTTAGGGAGGATGGAAAGACCGAGGTGAGAGAGTACTGAACAAATCTCCACTGGAAGTGTGCAGTTCAAATCTGGTACATTGGGGAGGCATTTTGTCACCCACACCCTAGGAAACACCAATGGCCGATGCCAACGAGAAATCAGTGACAACGGCTGTTGCGATAACATGCAATCATCAGTACAAGTGGTCAAAAGGTGGAGAACACTGGAAATCTGGGGAGGCTTGTCACTTGCTCTCCAGGGAACATCACAGGTTACTGCCAGTGAGCAATCACTGATGATGGCTTGTAAGACAACTAATATGCTACACATTTTGGTGAAAAACATGGGGGAAAAATGGACATAGAACAGAAAACCAAAACTTTAAATCTAATTTCTGTATTTAAAGTAATAGTTATTTAAATATTTCAACATATAATCTTGTGGAGAAAATCCAGCTTCTCAATAAGGGGCACTCTGGATAGGAACAAAAATAATCTCAGTCATGAAAGATTTCTCCTCCACTGACCGAAGACAGAAAAGGTAAAGTGTAGCATCAAAACAGATACTACACTGATCTTGTTCCGAAGGCCAAAAAATATTTGTTTAATGCTTCTTTAATTGTTTGTTCCGTAAATTCATAATTCAGTTTTATCAGTATTAAACTGCATATTGCTTTAAAATTACTTAATTTTTACATAGATACTGTTTATATTTGATATTGAATAAAGTTCAGTTTAAGTATTAATCGAACTGTGTTCCTTTTTCTTTTTAAAAACGTTTTATTGCTCTTTTCCAAATGGCCCTCATATAGTACTGACAGTCGGACAAATCTTACCTACATTACCTGCAGGCATTTTTTCAGTTAAGAGGCCTTCTTCTTACTCTTGGTGACCGTGCTTCAACTCCTTCCTTTTGAACATCGCCACCTTCATATTTCTTATAATGCTTTTTAAGAGATTTTTTTTCATGTTTTTTTTTTTTTTTGTTTTTTTTTTCGTGAAAGTCAGTAGATATTTGCGGCAATTCCAATATACTTGAATATTATTTAAATTCTTATGTTTATATTTGAATTATTTGATTAAATGACAAACAGTTCCATGTCTACATATTTTGGTTTGGATAGTTTACAATCGTCAAATTAATTTTATTTTCTTCAAGCAAAAACTGGCTGATGTAGCTGCCATATTATTAACATAACATTTCCGTCGATCTACATTCGACATTTGTTTTCGGACAGCTACCATACTTAATGACCTTTCAAGCAGCATCGTTTACAGCCAATCTGTCGATGGGAAGAAAATGGTCGAATCACGCATCACTCCGGAAAGCTGATCCCAATCCCTTTACAGTGTCAGCTACGTCAGAAGATGAAGTAATGTTGCTACATCTGGGAAAGTACAGACCAGATCACTCTTTCTTAAATCGACAGAGTACAACATTGACTTCGAAATCGTGTGTGTGTGTGTGTGTGTGTGTGTGTGTGTGTGTGTGTGTGTGTGTGTGTGTGTGTGTGTGACATAGTGAATCTGTTGGTCTGTCGCGCCTAAGTCTTATGTTATTAACATGTTCTTTGATTAGTCACGTTCAAGTTTTACACACCGCAGTGAGTTCATTTGGGTATTTGATATTTCCTTTTCTTTTTGTTTTTGTTTTTCTTTCTTTTTTATATTTCTCATTAACTGCAACCGAATACGTTGTTAAAAAATTAACGTTGAATCCATATGCAGTTTAAGCGGGTGGAAACCGCGTGGCTTTGCTAGTAATCAATTGGCCTTTTGGCCGCCAAGATCAAAGTGTAGTATCTGTTCTTCAGATACTGCACTTCCATTTCTTGTTCTCTTTCGGTGGAGGAGCAGTCCTTCACGACTGAGACAATTTTTATTTTTGTACCTTTTCTCCACGTTAAAAAACGACCCTGGTGTCTAACTCTGTCCCGTGGGGAGGCATTGTAAATAGGTACTACTACTGCTACTGCTACTACTACTACTACTACTACTACTACTACTACTACTACTACTAATAATAATAATAATAATAATAGGAGGAGGAGGAGGAGGTCCTGGATACGACCTAAAACTATATCCGATGGTGAGGTCCCACCTTGCGGGCCTTGGAGAGTGTGGAGCCACCCTTTAATTGCCATTGCTCCCAGGTCCACTCTGACCCGGAGTGGTAGTACCTGTTAGGGTCCCAACTATGGGTTAAATAGAATCTAACTTTTAAAAAACAAATATACTCCATTAAAAATCGTTCCTCAAAATAACTAGATTCGGCATTAAATAACCTGAAAAAAGTTGATATGCCGTAAAACAAAAACAACCAACCAAAACCACTACTACTACTACTAATATTATTATTATTATTATTATTATTATTATTAATAATAATAATAATAATAATAATAATAATAATAATAATAATAATAATATACGCGTCGGCACACACAAGTCTAGTCAAATCCCCTTCTATATGACAGACCAGACTTGGCAAGATTTCTGTTAAACAGAAAACAGAAGTCATCAAGAAACTGTTTAGTAAACAAAATAACGAAATTCCTTGTTTGGAAACGATTTGTAAGATTTTTTGTATTTCATACTTTTTTTTTTTCTCAATAAGAAATTTGCCTTTTTTATCAAGGAAGCTACAGTTAATGGTTGCTAGCAAAATTGAAAGCCAAAACCACTATCAATAATTTCCCACTCTCTTTATCCGTGGCTAAACCTATATGTAGATTCCATGAATAAAGCTTCTTTCTTAGAACTGCACGCCTGTGAAACTCTGTTCCGTTTACCTGCTTTCCAGCTGACTACAATTTAATTGTCTTCAAGTCCAATGTAAACAAGTTCTTGATGAACCGTCCCTCTAAGTAATCCAATCTACAAAATCTCCACTACTTATGATTACTACGCTATAATCCCATAACTAATGTATACCCATTATCCCTTATTCTCCAGTGAAATGCGGGCCTGGATAAAGGGTGACTTCCTTGTAAAAAAAAAAAAAGAGAAAAAACATACAAAATCGAGTACACTCAACATCAAGTATACTCAACATCGTCTTACAATCAACGCTTAACCTGTGAACTCGGAGTATGGGAAACTCCCATATGCACAAAACCAAATCACTGAAAAAGCAAAAATACCCTAACTAAAGATAAGGATAATGAGTAAACGTTGGATAAAATGATGGTTAAAATTATTACGAAGTTGCCAGGATTCGAACCTGGAATCTCCTGATCCGTAGTCAAGCGCGTTATCCATTGCGCCACAAGTCCTCTCCTTATGCCTAAAGATGTTACCTCAACTGTATACAGGCAGTGCTAAATTCCGTTGACATGGGCAGGTAACTTTTTCGACAATTGCACGAAACGGCCCCAAAACCCTTATTTCGGGCTTTTTGTGTGACTCGGCGTTGTTCGTTATGAACCGTAAGAACATTCTAGAGACTCACACCTTTCAGGGGAAGAAAAGAATTTTTCAATTCGATACATCCGTTCGAAAGTTTTATTGGTATACACACACACACATGACTAAATAAATGAACATTTAGCATTTTTTTTTAAAATTTTTTATTATTATTATTATTAATAATAATAATAATAATAAAAATAAAATAAAAAAAAAAAAACGTTGATAATAGTGGGAGAGACCTACCGCCAATAACACCACAACTACTACGAATACTACCAGTACTAATTATGATAAGAGTATGAATTTGGTAACAGTATGAAAGACCACCGCCACCACTAATATTACAGCTACTACTACTTATACTAATACTACCAATATCATTACTACTACTAATAATAATATAGACCTGACCTAATATAAAAAAAAAGGGGGGGAAATGACGTCTATTTTGGAAGAGCGGTGGCGAGATGAAAGCTTTAATCTTCAGTGAAATTTGACGGCGGAGGCAGAGAACATCAAAGCGAGCGCCGCCCTTTGAAGTCCTCTTGTTTAACTGTGCGAACCCCCCACCCCCACCTACCGCCAAGAGAACCGTTCGCTTTGATTCTCTCCCTGCTTTCACCCTTTTTTTCTTCTTTACCAAAAGGAAAGCAAAACAATTTGTATGTGATATTCATTATATTTTAAAGGCGACGCGACCCTTTCATAATGTCGGGACCCTTAAGATCTGGTTGATATATATATTAGTTATATATACATACACTCACCCACACACATGCATATCTCTCTCTCTCTCTCTCTCTCTCTCTCTCTCTCTCTCTATATATATATATATATATATATATATATATATATATATATATATATATATATATATATATATATATATATATATATATATATATATATATATAATGCATTATTTTAGAGAGATGCGTAATGAGCATATATACTCTGAGCTGCGAGAGAAGCTTTTTGGGCCGATTCAGCGTTTTGATTAGCACTGGCGTACAGTGCTTTATGCCTTCTGAAACAGAGATTAATATTATTTAGTTATTGTTTCTATCTTAACCATGGTTTCACGCGAATCTGCTCATCAGACAAAATTGTTTTCAAATTCCGAGTTGAAGTCGACTTCAACATTTGATCGTAGCGTGATCACGTTAAACTGATCACAATCGTTTTAAGTACATAGATTCGAAAAAGTTGTCAGAAAACAAATATATAACAAATAAATGCAATCAAAAGCAAGATAAGTTACTTTTCTATCTAACTGGGTAAGTTTTTAGTGTTTTTATTTAATTTAAAATGTTTATTCGGTTCGAAAAACATGGAGTGCTTATCGGTATATTTGAAAAAGACAAATGTCTGCGAGCTCGCTGTTGAATACGTTAAGTTTGGAAAATGAATCCAAAGTAAAAACTTATACAAAATAATGTTAGAAACCCACCGAATATATGTCTGCCTATGTCACGGTACCATTTATTGAGTCAGTTTCTAACAGTTTTATTTGATTTTGTTTAAATCAAAATCTTCCATTGCAGGTAACAATGATAATATTATAAGTATTTAATGATTTTAAACCACAAGTGAAGCTAAAATCAATAGATCGCCCCCTCCCCCCGTAACAAGTATATTTTACGTTTAGGAAAATATCTGCACATTTAACACGTGTGTTTTTACGGTCATCAGAGAAAAAATACAACTATATAGTTAAATATTTAGAGATTTATGAAGAATCGGAATCGGGAATTTAGTACAGAATCGGGGAAAATATTGGAATCGTCCCATCACTAATATATATATATATATATATATATATATATATATATATATATATATATATATATATATGCATCTATATTATATTTTTGTCAGTCTGTCTGCTAGTTTGTCTGTTCATTACGCTTTTTCTCGGAAATTACTGGGCCGATCTTGATGTAATTTTGTATGGGTCTTTGTTACGATAACATGCAGCGAACTAAGCATTGCGATATTCGTTTGATGCGCATTATCAAGATCAACGTGTAGTACCTGTTCTTCAGATGCTGCACTTCCATTTCTTGTTCTCTTTCGGCGGAGGAGAAATCCTTCACGACTGAGACAATTTTTTTTTATTTTTGTACCTTTTCTCCACGTTAAAAAACGACCCTGGTGTCTCCGTCCCGTGGGGAGGCATAGTAAATAGGTACAAGATGTATTACTTCATAGTGATATGATAAACCATCTCACCAACCATACTTCTCATCAGTCTACTATAAAAAAAGAAGAGAAAGACAGATCCCTTTTCTCCAAATCTTTAGTTCAGTAGGTAAACAGAAATTATGAAAACACCGCAGAATAGTGGAAAAGTATAGTGAAAACAATATAATACACATTCTGTTCTTCGGCTATTATAGTTACGAACGTAAAGAAAATTCGAATGATAAATTCATCCTGGCTGTTTATTTATTTATTTATTTATTTATTTATTTACTTGAATAGTATCGACGCGAAGGTCAAGAGATGCATTTAATCGAGGAGAAAGCTTGCATTCCGGCCATCGATTTCCAAAAGGGAGATAATTGTCAGATATTAAAATTTAAACATATTGATAATTAGACAATCAATTTTGTAAACGAAAATTAACTAATGAAGGAAAAATATTAAAAAAAAAACCAATGATTTAAATTTTTATATTAATTTCTTATTAAATTAAGTAAAAATATTTTCTAATTTAGTAAGAGTTTTTTTTTTATTCTTACACAACGCAAATGCATATTGCTTAAAAAATATCTTAAAAGATTCCTTACAAACATTATTCTTTTTTAAATGTTTTTTAAACGATTTATACTATTATCCCTTGAGCAGATTTGTTGGCATAAACGTTTTTTTTCATTAGGGAGATTTTGGAATCGCATTAACAATAATATAATAGAGGCTTTACTTAACATCCTTCAAATACTTAGTAAATTAATCGTAAGTCTCAAGTAATACTAATTAGTTATTAACACGCAGTCTGGGAAGAAGTAATCCAAGAGAAATATCATTTTTTTTTTTTTACTTTTTGTTTTATTACTTTATCAAGTTTGTTTTAATTCAAAGTAGATTCGTATACGTATATATTTTTTAATTCTAGTTTTTAATTCCTATTTAGAAACATTATGACTAAGATTATATACATTTCTACTGTATGATATGCGATAGATATGCATTGTTAATTTCATAATCTGACTTATTTGTAAATTAATGTTAAAATTACAATCGTGATTAGTTAATACATTATAAATTAACTCATACACCATAAGCGCTCCTTCACACAGTCATGTATATATATACGTGCAGAATATATAGGCTCCTCCAGTCTTTGACAGACTATAGATACCCACGTAGGGGTGCCTTCGCATGAAATTTTAGTGGAAGGAGGTGTACAATCTCCTGCCACAAAATGTGAAGTGTATGTACAGGATAACTGGCAACAAATGCCGAGATAAGCGGAGAGTACACACAGCGCCTAGAATTCCCAAATTGTACTAACCAAGCTCAACGTTGCTTAACTTCGGTGATCTGACGAGAAACGGTGTGTCAATGCGATTATACCATATATATATATATATATATATATATATATATATATATATATATATATATATATGGCATAATCGTGTTGGTATATCGGTTCTCGTCAGATCTACCGAAGTTAAGCAACGTTGAGTCTGGTTAGTACCAGATGGGTAATCCTTTGGGAATTCTAGGCGCTGTATGTGCTCTCCGCTTATCTCGGCATTTGTTTCTAGTCGTCTTGTACATACAATTCATTGCCACTGGTATTTAACAATATCGACTCAGGAGAGGTGTGGTTAGTGATTGCGCACCTCTTGCCACAAAAATTTCACAAGCAGGCACCCCTACGTGGGTATCCATAGTCTGTCAAAGACTGAATGAGCCCCTATATATATATATATATATATATATATATATATATATATATATATATATATATATATATATACACACACACACACACACATATATATATATATATATATATATATATATATATATATATATATATTGATTATTACAATTTCTATTGAACCTTTTTATGCGCATCTATTCATCATGTCTGCATATATATAGATAGATATGCGTGTAGGCATAAACAACAAATATATGCATGTAAAAACCCGTACCGACATACATATTTAAATGTGTATACATGAGTAAACATGCATATATATATATATATATATATATATATATATATATATATATATATATATATATATATGCATAGAAATGCACACAAACACACATATCCATACATATATATATATACAGATAATAAATATTTTCAAGCACACACACACACACACACACATATATTGCCATAAAAATGTGCATCCTTATTTGTGTGTATGTGTAATGCATATATGTATATACGCGTATATATAGTTATGCATGTTTGTATATATATATATACACACACACACACACACACAAACATGTATAACTATATATACGCATATATACATATATGCATTACACATACACGCAAATAAGGATGCACATTTTTATGGCAATCTCTCTAGACATTTGAAGCAAGAACCTTAAAATATATATCACCTCAAGATCAAAGATTAGTCAAGAATAAGTAATAGACGGATAGACCACGGTCTACGAAATAGCAACTGTTCTTCCTTTGCCAGAAACATCGCTCACGGAATATGAGGACTAAAGGATTAAATAAGGGAAGCGAAAGTAAACCTAACGTTCACTTTCTACTATCCGAGTCCACACACACATGCACACACACTCACATATGTATGTGGGTGTATAGCACACACATAGACATGTACATACACATACATGAGTACGTATGTGCATATGTACATACACGCAAATAGCATACTCTCTATTCATATATATATCTTAAAGTAAATATATTTTAACACCTAACTTTTTGTCTTTGTTGTATTAAAAATTGCGTATTACTTATGAATTATATTAGGGAGATTATGGTGTGCATTATATTGTTCAAGTGCACAGTGTCCAATATTGAATTCTTCTTTTATGCAAAATGAGATGCACTGCAAAATTTTTCAATATTTCTGCATGTCATGTGATCTCAATCAAACAATCAAATAGTGAATGAAGTTCTAGCCTTCGGGCTAAGATCCGAGTATAGTATCTGTTCTGATGCTACACTTAATTTCAATTGTCCTTAGTCAATGGAAGGAAACTCTTTTTTTTTTTTTTACTAACGCAATTTTTGTTTTTGCCTTCTGCCAGATTGCCCTTTTTGGGGAGCTGGTTATTCTCGTGTCACGTATTGCTCTTCTCGTGGGAAGGCAATTAAATACAAATAGTGAATAATGTTTCGAAATATTTTAAATACTAATTAGTAGTATTTGTATTATTCAGATAAGTATTTTCATCCTGTTTTTTTTATTATCACAACTCATTGTTAGTCGACACTATTATCCGCCGTGCCACGGGTCTACATGACATTTTTCTGTTGCTTAAAAACTCAATTGACATTATAGGTAGTACAACTAAGAATAACGTTCTCGAGTATAGAGTCATTCTTGTAATAGAATCCCCCCTTGCCAAACTTTCACAAAAGCACTCGTCTAGTTACAACCACTATATATGATTTCTCCCATTCTCCATCTGAACATAAATCTAAACGCAGATTCCATAAACGAGGCTTCTTTGCCAGAACTGGCCGCCCTGTTCCGCTGGCTTACTTCCTGGTTGAATACAACATGGTAGCCTTCAAATCCAATATAAACAAGTTTTTGTTGAGCCGTCCCCATAAATCAAATTCCACCCAATTTACACCATTAGCGATTACAACACTATCACTTTATATTCATCAACCGTTATCCTCGAGTGGCCTTCGGGTTTTGAGAAGTGGCGAATCTAAAAGTTAAAATAAAAAGATTAACGCAAAAGTAAATGGTTGCTTAAATCCTGTTAGCGAAGCTTTTCCAGATAGAGAATGGATCCTGTCAGGTTCAGCAAAGTGCATTGGTCTTCTCGTATCAAGACGGAAATTTATCACAAAGCGAATCCGTATATTTTATAAAGTGATTCCCGTATCTTATTGGTCCGTTCTTATCTCATTATCTTATTATAAATGTAATCGTCCAAATCTTTGTGGTTATACCCGCTTCATATAACAAATATACTGCATAAAACGTAATAATTAATTTACATGTTTTAACCTGTTATGACTGACGAAACGTGAAAAGTCTACTCCCCTGAACTAAATAAAAGTTTTTATTATTATTATTTTTTATTTAGAAAATTTCTTATAGGTTCCAGAGTTTAATATAAAGGTCACCAAGTTTAAAAATATGCACTTGAAGAAGATCGGCGGTTACATCGGTCAAGACATTGTAAAAAAAAAAAAAAAAAAAAAAAAAAAAAAAAAAAAAAAAAAAGGAAAAACAAGCTGAGGATCGTAATCCGATAAATCCCGAATAACAATTTGAATTTTTATTATAAAATGCAATGTAAATAAACGAAATTAATTTACGAAACTTTTTTTTACACCCATTTTATTCTTTTTTTTTTTCTTTTTTCTTTCTAGGGTCCGTCATTTTCTCCGACATCTGACCTGGCCAAACCGTCTCCGTTAACGATGCTAGCGGCCACTTGCAGCCGCCTCACCCCTGGAACAATGGACATGACCCGTTCAGCCGGACCGCTTCTTGGACATGGGGCGTGGCACTCAACTCGACACCCTTGCTCGGCCGCCCAGCCTACCATCACCGGTCCAATGGGCACTACGTTCGAGGTTGATGTATCTGGTGTGGGACCGACGGGGCTTACCGTGGCACAGGTGCTGCGTTCCATGGGCCCGACCCCTCATCCACATCATCCACATGCACACCACCCACACCCTCATCCACACCACCCACATTCACACCACCACCCTCCACACCATCCGCACCACTTGTCGCACGGGGGACCTATTCGTCACGTACACCCACACACCACGTCAACTGGCCCTCCCGGTGCGTCGCCACACCAACCACCATCACACCCGCCGCCCCCGCCAGCTTTTAATTATGACCTGCACCAGGCAAGACTAGCACAACAAACGATCATGGCGGCGGGGCATGGCATTCTACCAGGTAACAGTTTGGTACTAGCATCAATGTCCCCAGCAAATAGTCTTGCACCGAATAATTCACTCTCAGCTAATTCCGTTCCAAAGCAGATGTCTCCGCCACCGGCGTCGGAAGCGGAGACTCCTTGGTGGAGCATACCAAACCCGCCCTCGTCAGCGAATTTACCGGCTGATTTCAAATATTCCTTTCAATCGAATATCATGCTCAACCAATCCAAAGCAGCCGCCGCAATCCGTTACCATGGTAATATTACGACACTCTTTAATGGCGCTGGTGCGGCGAGAGGCCCTACTTCTTCGGGGGTTATCGCGGCAAGACGATGTCGACGCTGCCGTTGTCCCAACTGTCAGAACTCGCTGAATTCGCCAAATTCGCCCGGATCAGGCGGAAGCAGCAACGGCACTTCTGGTGGTGCACAGAAACGGAAGCAACACATCTGCCATATTCCGGGATGCGGGAAGGTATACGGCAAGACGTCGCATCTGAAGGCCCACTTACGATGGCACACCGGTGAGCGACCTTTCGTCTGCAACTGGTTATTTTGTGGCAAGAGTTTCACACGATCGGACGAACTGCAGCGCCACCTGCGAACTCATACGGGCGAGAAGAGGTTCGCGTGCACCGAGTGTGGCAAGCGCTTCATGCGGAGCGATCACCTAAGCAAACATGTAAAAACGCACGAGACGAAAAAGAACAAACTGCTCACCGGAACTGGCGCTTCTAGCGGGCGGCATGTTGATGAGTCTGCTCGCGACGTCGACGAGGGCAGCATTGATGTTGTGATTAACCCCAGTGATGAAGGGAATGCCTCGGAAGATGAAGACATCGACGTTGAAACGGATTTTACCGATCCTTGCGATCAGTTGCTTCTTGCTTCTCGAGAATAGACATTTCGAAATCGAGTTGCTTTTTTTTAAATTTAAATATTTATAATTTCTTTCACTTTGCGTAAAAAAAAAATGCAAATATTCAAATCGAATGACGGAATAATAAGAAATAAAATTGATATAAAAAGAAATACTAAATTAAATGTATGAATAGAAAACAAAATTACGGAGGAATTTAAAACGTTAAAAGAACAGAACAGATTGATAATAAATTTATTTTGTGGTTTTGGAGAAACGCGGAACGGATGAATATTTCTTCCTAGGATTGTGAATCCTGCATTAGTTGAAGAATACGGATTCAACAAGTGCTTTAAAAGATGGGTTATCAGCATCTAACAAATGTGCGGGAAAAATATATTGAAATACGTGCTGTACAGTTTCCCGATTGCGATGAAAGTCATGGGCCGCTTGGAAAAATCCATTGAAATAAACATTGGCTCATTGGAAATGACAGTTTGGAAAACTTCGCAATGAATAATGCTCGGTGCTGGTGATGGAAAGATAGGGCATCTTAGAAAATAAGAGATGGAAATCGTCTTCTGCGGAATCTGCGGAGGACGAGATGGGGGTCTGTGCAAAGTGTTTTTTTTTTAATTTTCTTCAGAGAACAACGATCTGGCTTGTCGTTTCTGTTTTGCGTCAGTCGGAAAAATGTTCCTTTATATTATTATTATTATTATTATTATTATTATTATTATTATTATTATTATTATTATTTTATTTTATTTTCATGTGAGGCAACGGTAAAAGCCGAAATAAATTTCTTCTTCGCCTGAAAAACTAAATTACGACATAATTGTGATCCTATCGGGAAATACTACAAATTTAAATTCTAACCCGAACATTGCTTTCAATTCGACATTTTGAAGGCTGCAACATCATGACGGACATATTTCAGTCAGACATTTTATTTTCATTATATATATATATATATATATATATATATATATATATATATATATATATATATATATATCGCCACGATGATATATTCTTGGACGCCATAAATTGGAAATTCATTAAGAAAAATCAAAATATCAATTTGAAAGATTTTTTTTTGTTTAGTTTGAATTAAAGTTTATCATCCTGAACACAGGTAAAGAATGAACACTACACGAAGCGTAGCATTTCTTCGATTTTATCACGAACTGCTATAAATCTAAAGAGGGAAAATCTAAATCTACATCTGATTCCCTGAAAATTGTATTCGATAAAAAAAAAAAAACTCAATGATTAAATTGAAAACAAACTAATTAAATCGTTCGAGTCGACTGCATTCAAACTGATCATAACTGGAAACAGAAAATAAAGTATTGAATTAGAGTAAAATCGATATTAATTATAAATTCGATTTGCTAGGATTGAAATTTGGTATCTTGTTTTATCTTTATTGGTTACGCGAAATCGAAGCTGAATACAACTTTTGATCGCTTGTAGGCTATAACTGACTCACCCACATCCTTCAACATGACACAAACACTACCAATCATGGTGACGTAATTGGTAAAAATTCGACATCACAAAATAAATTAGAAAAAAAAATCCCAGATTTTTTGCCTCATTTTACACATTTATTTATTTTTGTTTTGGTCTTTGATGCAGAAGCTTAAAAAAAAAGTTTAGAAAAAAACAATTGTTTTTTTTTTTAATTTTCTCTAACAAAATCCGTCGAAGAAACTTATTCAGTACATTCTTACATATAAATGCGTGTAGATATACAGTTACGCGCGTACACCCGCCCATATAATTAATACA
The DNA here is from genome assembly GCF_053919585.1 of Euprymna scolopes. NCBI lineage: Eukaryota > Metazoa > Mollusca > Cephalopoda > Sepiida > Sepiolidae > Euprymna > Euprymna scolopes. The sequence goes on from NC_136507.1 coordinate 65,095,197, forward strand.
ATAGAGAGAGTTAAAGTACAAGTTGAAAACTAAATTTCACGAACGAATTAAAAAACTCAGTTTGAATTAATAACGACTTCGTTTAGAAATCATTTATATCACTCTAGACGACTAATGGTCAAACGCACCAATGTCGTCAGAAATTTAAACACAAATTATTTCCATCTGTATTGCATATGAATAATTACTATGCTCTTACTTCGTAATTAAGCACTATGTTTAATTATTTTTTCTAGATCACAATTTAAAGTTACTCATATATATATATATATTAATTATTATAGTATATAATTATATATATATAATAAATGTATATATATATATATATTAATTATTATAGTATATAATTATATATATATAATAAATGTATATATATATATATTAATTATTATAGTATATAATTATATATATAATAAATGTATATATATAATATATATATATATGTGTGTATGTATATATATATATATTAATTATTATAGTATATAATTATATATATATATATATAATAAATGTATATATATATGTATATATATAATAAATGTGTATGCATATATATATACATAATAAATGTGCATATATATATATATATATATATATATATATATATATATATATATATAGCTAATGAATGTGTATTTATTCTACTAAATGTTAAACAGAGCGCAGACGTACGTATGGAAATACCGAGCTGTGTACGAAATGACGTCACGGTAAGGAAAAAGAAAAAAAGCCTATAAAAAGGACTGACGATGACGTTAGAGACGTGGGTAACGTAACAGCCGTAACGAGAAGTCCCGCGTGACGGGAAAATGAGGAAATAAATGCCATTGTTACAAAAAAGAAAAGAGAAAGAGTCGAGTTATTACTTGTTCTATGTTCCTTGCGACGTGTTAATCTATTAAGGAGAACAGCTAGCCTTTTAGGTGAATTATGATATATGTTTAAAATGTTGACCCCTTAACAGCCTTTTTCCGGATGAAAACAGATTAAAAAGTTTTCCACATGTCTGAATACCCTATATACCAAATTTCAAGTTTGTAGATCAAACATTCGTTAAGTATATAGGTTAAGAAGTGCTCTCACATACAAATGCTCAATTTTATAGATATATAGATAAATAAAATAAAGTGACAACTCGACTATAAAGCTTAAAGTATATAGTTCTTTTCCGCAATACTGCGTGCAACAACACCAACACACAGCCTCTATACAGTAACACGGATAATGAACATTTAATTTTATTTACAAGAAAAAAAAATCTATTTCCTTCTCTTTCTCTGTTGATGGATACTTTACTATCCGAAATTAATAAGAAATAATTCAGGTTTAAAAACTCGAATGATTTTTTAAAATAAAATATTTGCATCTTAATGTGTTTTCAAAACAGTTTGTTTATTCAAAATTTTGAATCTTATTAAAGGTGCTTCAAAGTGCTTTTTTCCCATTATTACGGTATGAATTATTTCTATAACTGTTTTTTTTTTAAAAGTTTCTTAGCAATTTGTTCAAGCTGAAGACGAAGCATCCTACCGGATGCCAAACTTTACCCGCTCTCTCAGATATTTCAGCGAAGAGATCTTTTAAGGATTCTAACCGTCTCTTCAAGTGCAACTGTTTGAATCTCTCTTGCATTTGGTTCAGTAGTTTTTAAAATTCTTTTTCATGGGTCCAGTTGCTGCTATAATTACTCGAATGATGAAGTTTCCACATTCTAGTTTCTTTTCATGTCATATATAATTCGTCACTATTTAGTTATTGTTTGCGCATCTATGTGCTATGTCATGCTGGGGTGCGCAGTACTAAATAGAGTAATTCATTTTTTTTTACTTTGATATACAAAAACATCTTTTGAAAATAATATTGTTAAAACAAATATTATTCATTTTATTGTATGACAGCGCTCCTTGCCTTTTGATGAGATCACAAATGTCATGTGACGCATATTACAATGCAGTATATGAGGAATACATACGTACGTATACACAGACATTTGATCTAGATGTCCGCAAGCACCACCCTTCGGACGCACGATTTGGTGCTATGTAATGCAAATGTACGAAATCAAAGTCGACTGAGTGTCCATCCGATTCCTGCCGGTTTCTCCTCTCCAAGACGATTCTGCAAATGCCAGAAGAAATGAGAACTAAAATGCTTTTCGAAAAAATAAACCGCTTAAAAAGAAAACAAAGAAACAAATAAACAAACAAACAACAACAACAATTACAAAAAAAAAAACTCTTGTGTCTTATAAAACAAATTTTGAAATTTGAAACTTTTGTTGTTTTTTTTTTAAATCCAAAATTAAGAAAATAAAATCTGCAAACATTTTTTCTTGTGAATTTCAACTGAAAAAATGAAACTTTTTTGTTATTTCGATTTGATATTTTCTGCATGAATTCTTTTACAAAAACATTTTTTCATGTTTTATTTGGTTATTTTTTTTTTGTTTTATAACAACCTCGCCTTGGCAAAGACTTTTATTACGAGGGTCGTTCCAAAAGTAAGGCCTCTTATTGTTTTTAACTAAAAACCTAAAACGTTGAAGACGAGAGTAGTACCATATAAATGAGTGACTTTTTGTGCTCCAGATTTTATTGTTATACACTATCAATGGGCTATGACAACAGCATATTATTTTCATTGTATTAACTCTATTGACACAGTTAATCAACGGAGAACCATATCACTCTAAATAAAAGTATATAAGATATCAACGGATACCCACTCGAGAGTCAAAACAATGAAAAGAATATGCTGTTGTCCTAGCCCTAATAATCGCTACCATTCTCAGCGCACTTTTAATGTCTCTATCGTAAAACTCCACAGCGTGCTTTGTCAGTCATATCTCTGCCGCAACACTGAAATCGACGAACCCATCTCCTAACTGTACTGGCATCAACTCCCTCGGCTTCGTAAACGTCAATCGGGCGCCGGTGAATACTGATTAGTTATTTTTTGTGCATGGAGCGATTCAATGACGCATATCTGCTTCTGACAGACGTTCCTGACAGAGATTGCTTTCTTAGAGTTTCACACCGTCATTATCTGCAATAGAGATGTAAAACCTTTATGTTATGATATACATAACAATGAAATTTGCAATCCCTTCTCAGCCATTTGGAAGGAATTAAAAATAGGAGGCATTATTTTGGAACGTTCATCGTATATTTAAACGTTATCTACCCGATTTTTCTCTGGATGCAATAAAGTCTTCCTAGATATTAACTCTTTTTATACACATTTTTCAACTCAAGGTAGACACCAATCCATCAATTTAAAATGAGTTATCTCCTCTGCTGATTTATATTTCCAGCCTTTGGACAGCAGCAAATAATTTACAATATATTGTAGTAAAGTGCAGTGTTATATTGCCAGTGTTACATGAAAGGGCTGCCCCCCTTTCATGTAAGAAGACATACTAGATAAGTGAAAATGATATTAGGATAAGGCTAGAATCGAACCCTGTAGGCAAGTGTTTAAGATAATGGAAAATGGAATGTTAGAAATTAATTCTATTGTTAATTCTATTAGAAATAGTTAAATATTGTTTATGTCGGAAAAAAGAGTCGATTGTCCATTCTTTCAGAAATCTAGATATTAAATATGTCAGTTAAATGAATGCGCAATGCGAGTTAAAATATATTGTTTAAAAAGAATTCTTTTGTTTGCTGAAAGTGTGTTTGGACAAACATATCTAAAACCACGTGAAAATTAGTCACGTTTGAAAACCACACTTCTGACGTCATAAACAAAGGAGATTTCTCAATAAAGGATTCTTTGAGTTCGAAGAGTCAGTCAGTTGAGAGTCAAGAGCTGATGAGGATGAGATAATCAGAGCAGATCACGGTGATAGAGTTGGAGAGTGGGAGCCCTTTAGAGGCGAAGGGTGGAAGAGTAAATCGTGTAGTCGAAAGACTGTAATTCCTGACGTCATCGGTCGATTGAAGAATAAAGAAGCCAACTATGTTTGTAACTGTTGTCTCCTGTCGTCATTACTCACAACCAGAAAAAGGAAAATGTGTTTTATCATAATCTTATAACAGACTTTGTAACCCCTTCCAAGATTATGTGCCTCCTCCCATCATAGGTGAAGTATCGCTTCCCCTCTATATGTGTATAATAACTATTGCATCATATCTCCCAATATGAAATCTCCAAGAATTGTCACAGTCGTCGGTATGATGTAAAATATATAAATGTCTTCCCATCAGAATTGTCATCACCACCGTTATATATGTACCCACAATATGAGTCCCCGTTAATGTCGCCGATATGTGAAGTATCGCTTCCCCTCTATATGTGTATAATAACTGTTGCATCATATCTCCCAAGCCGTATTAATATGAAATCTCCAAGAATTGCCACAGTCGTCGTCATGATGTAATATATATATATAAACGTCTTCCCATCAGAATTGTCATCACCACCGTTATATATGTGCCCACAATATTAATGTCGCCGATATGAAATCGTCATCTCTTAAATATAATCCCTTGCTACACAGCACCAATATCATAGTATTAAAATAACCGATTAGTATTGGCTACTCAGAAACTGTGCTTTTTGTCAGCTTAAATGCTATTTTAGTCTGATTTTGAAAAAACGACAATACAATTTCATAGGTAAGATTAGCCTATGTAACATGACGGCAAGAAAACGTTATCTCGTATATCTGTTTTAACGGATGACATTTAATCTAGACAACCTGTGACCTAAATAAGTCATAATTTCAGCCAGTGATCACTGAAAATGGGATATTATTTTGTGTATGTTCACTGAAATGAGGATTAAACCAGACATGTTTTTTGCGTCTATTCCTCTTCTATAACTGCATTACTATTAATTTGTTTGTAAACAAGCGGATGGTTAGAGCACAATTGCGACGGGCGGGTGTTGATTTAATACATACTCGAGGAGAAATATTTACAGCACTGATTCGTGGTCCGATGGTGAGAGCTGGCGACTGTCAATGCGATGGCTGTAGGATCAATCCACGGCTGGGGAAACGTGTATGTCTAGCCGCACTGATGAGTTGTTATACAACGAAACAGTACTGCATGTGGATGGCTATATATATATATATACATATATATATATATATATATACAGAGAGAGAGAGAAAGAGAGAGAGAGAGAGAGATTGGCATGTGTTATATATAGAGAGAGACATGACTTCTGTTGCCAGGGTTCGAATCTCTCGACTGGCGTTAATCGTGACACCCTGCATTGATGATTCTCGAAAGGATGAAACACTAGTGTCTGTTGGTATTTAATTATTATAATTATATATATACATATATATATATATATATATATATATATATATATATATATATATCGTATCTTTAATAATAAATACGTAATCTGCAGTAATTAAAATATATTTAAGCGTATCTTACGACCGGGGAAAATATATACTAGCAGGTTCCCGGCGTTCCCTGGTCGTAAGATACGCTTAAATATATTTTAATTACTGGAGATTACGTATTTATTATTATAGATACGATTCTCTGTCGATTATTACTATAATAAACCTAAGTAAGATCAAAACACACACACAAATATATATATATATATATATATATATATATATATATATATATATATATATATATATATATATATCCTAACGGGGGATACCCGGCGTTGCCCGGGTGTTTGGAGGTGTGTGTGTGTTAAAAAGAGGCGTAAAGAAAAAAAAGTTTTGGTCGGAAGGTCGGATTGAACTCCGAAGCCTTGACACAAAGGTGGAAACGAAAGGGAAAAAAGCCAGTCACCTAACCATCTGGGCTACAACGGAGAGGGACCCATAAGCCCGTTATATGAAAGTTTATGTTGCGAAATAAACAGGTGCGAGGAAGTCTGGCCTAGTTTTGCAAGCCAACTCATTCGTGGACATACACAAGAAGAAGCGAGCGAACACACACACACTTTCGCTTTTATATATATATAGATCCCCCCCCCCCGGTTTAGCTAATATATGACGGGGGTAAATTTTCTGTAAATGCAAACAGCGGACTTTATTTTGTAAACGAAATAAACCAGTAATGATTTATGTTGAATTTGTTCTGTTAGTGGCGAAGAAATGAAACTTTATTTGTCCCCCCCCCCCGGAAAGCAAAATATGTTTAATGTTATTTTTATCTGTCTGTTTTATGCACGTAAAATTGAAAGAATTAATGGCAAAACTGGGGGAAAATGTAAGAAAGGGTGTTAAAAAATCATTTGTAGGTGTTTAGGACCCAAAAAAAAGGGGGGAAAAATGAAAAAACTGAAGGTAGTCCTGCATAATTGGACCTGAATTCGTGAGAACGGCAATCATCGGTGTCAGCCGAAGACTACCGGAAAAATCAACCAAAAAAAAAAAAAACAAACAAACAAACAAATAAAACGAACAGGAAAGAATACAAATGTGGGGGGGGGGGGAGGAAAACCCCAAGAAACTTACCGTGTAAAATGCAAAAATGTTTATGGTATTTTATTAATTTTTTTACTTATTTATTGTTGGCTTGTTTTCTGCAATAAAATCCAATAAACAAAACAAATTGCAAAAAATGCAAATGGAAAAAAATAAAAAAAATAAAACCAGAAAACTGAAAATATGTTAAATAGATTTTTTTTTTTAATGTTGGCTTGTTTTCCGCAAAAAAGTATTTTTTAACCGTATAATTGTTAGGTGTAAGTACAACGGTTTGTTATGTGTTTAGTTTTGTTTTCTTTTTTGTATTGTTTTCTTTGTGGTCGCTTTTTATCAATTGGAATGTCGTCTGATTCCATATCGATAGCGTAGTAGTAATTGGGCTAATGAAACTCCCAGAAATTCAATGTATAGAAATAAAAAATGAATAAGTAATCCGAAAATAAGAAGTCAGCTCTCTTCCCTACTATCACGTAAAAAAAAACACTGCAAACATAATAGAAGGAAAATACACTAAATAAAATATTAAATCAAGTAATCGTTTTAACATGTGAAGAACGCTCGCGGCTGACTGGTACAGTTTGTTCTAAAACCTGGAATCCAAGTTACTTCGTTTCGTTTAAGTAACCCCTCGACTCGTCACATCCCCCCAATCAAAAAGGAAAAAGGGGAGGGAGAGAAAAAAATAAAATAAAAAGAAATAAAATAAATGGCATAAGTAACCCATCGAATAGCTGTAATCGAAAGTTGCGTTTCACCCGACGGTAAAATGCCAATCCATTTTTTGTAAACAACTAAGAACTCAAACCGGCGTTTCTTCATAAATTCCCCTGTGGACGTTACCGCACCAGTGTTAAGTGGTCGGGGGGGGGGGGAGTATGAATCTAATAGAGAGAAAAGATTTTACCACTTCCATTTATTGTAACAGATATTGGCCGTGAACTCTCAGCAGAAAAAATACAAGGATCTAAGATTATCGAGGAAGTGGATATGTAATAGGCCCATAACACACCAGAGATATCGTGCTGCAGTCCGTGCGTAATACATTCGCAAGAAATGTCTTGATTTTTAATCCCATTAAAGTCAAACTCAGAGGGGAAAATGAGTTCATTTTATTTATAAAGAATAGAAGAAAGAGTAGAGAAGATATATATATATATATATATATATATATATATATATATATATATATATGATTAGGGTGCCATCAGCTAGAATCGAAAATAAAACATACAACTGTCCACCCTAATTCCTTAGCCTCTGATAAACACCATTACACACACACACACACACACACACACACACACACACACACACACACATATATATATATATATATATATATGTATATGTATATATATAAATTTACCTGTTATTCTTTTTTTAAAAGATGGAACCGCCCGATAGTCGAAGACACTATGTAAGGTCCACAGTTTTATAATTATATAAATAGTGTATGTATACAGGGTGTTTTTAGAGGCGGCAGATATTAAATTAAAAGATCTCTTTCGTTATTGGCCGATTTTGCAATTAATCAGATTAATCGATTAATCTGAGTTCAGCTTTGTTTGGCAATTCTACACGAAGTGATTGACACTCGAGCCAGCGTTTGCAAATTGCAAATTATACGATGAATTTACTAAGAAAACCATTTCGTGTTATTTAACACCTTTAGATTATTTTCTTGGGAAAATATAAATTTGCACGATTCCGTTCATAAATCATACACAATATACCACCTGGAAGACCATATTCGGAACCTTATTTAATGGGTAAAGTTTGAAAAAATTGAACCTAGATTACGCTCGATATGAGCGAGCCGTGAGGTCACACGCTCGAAATTGTACTAAATTTATAAATATTAAAAATTATTCTTTGGCATAAACGACATTATTGTGTAACGATTGTGATTTATTTTAAACTAGCTGAAGTACCTGGCGTTGTCAGGTTGGTTTTGATATATTTGAATATTCCGTCATCACATATAATTATGTTATTGATTTAACTAAGGGTTAATCCATAATACCTCTTTTTTCCACATCCTGTAGGAGCAGTAGGTGCGGTTTATTTTATAGAGGTCTCGCCAGTAGCCCTGCTCCTCTTTTCTAGTTTAATCTTCTTCTTCCCAAATTTAATGTAAAATTTGCAATTATTATTTTATATCATAGTGAATATCTGAAGACTGTTAAATCTCCATTTGTGTTCACTATTTAATGACATTAGTAATCTATTCTGTTAATGAAATAATCAAAATGTAGTTTCAAGCAGAGTATATTTGAACCCTGTCAAATTTACCTGCGGCATTAATTTTGAAAAACCTCTACATGAACAACATTTTTGGTGTGACTTCTAACAGGTGTGCAAATGTAGAGGTTTTCAGGACTTCCAATACCTCAACAACCAACATAAAAAGAAAAAGCAAGGTGTCCGAAGATTAAGTCCAACATCTTTAAGGCTTTGTCATTGAACTTTATTTATAGACATAGCAAAACTATTTTTTATTGGGAATTGTAAACGTTTGAACTGAAATGGCATATCAGAATGAATAAAGGAATTCGAGGAATTAACACGGTTTCACCCGTAAAATTTTCAGTTATCATAAGGACTTCCAGAACATTAGTTTCCAAATATTTCATTGCTAACCGTGTACCATCACACAGTTTAGGTGGATCAAGATTTCTTAAGAATATAAATTTAGTTCTTTTCTTCAATATCATGTTATGATCTGACATTCCAGGCGGTTATAATGAATTCTACAGGAACTTTTACTGCATGATCTCCACTAATAGCACAATCAATCGATTGATAAATCTTGCAAAAGATTATAATTGATCATATCAACAGCAACATTTCTAGAGAAAAATATTGCTTTTTTCACGAAGCTATTCAACATTGCCGAAATTTTTAGCTTTATCTGAGAAAACCTTAGTCATCAGGTCATCAATTGAATTTACCGTCAGGCCAAATGGTAATATGTGCAATTGAAGATCTCAATTCAATGTTATTGAACCAGTCCCAATGAAACAAAAATGTGATTTGAGAAAAGCACTGCAGACTGATCATCAAATAAATGTGTACTTATAATAATATTCTCCAAACTGAAAATAAAAAACGTGGTTACCACGCAGTATTGCAGAAGTGCCGGATTTTCATATCATATTTTAAATGGAAAGAAAGAATTCGGGCCCTAATCAAACGTTCGGTTCCCAAGGACATCAGAATTTTGTTTACTACATAAACCATTTATTGCATACTATAACGTTTTGTTAGACCTATCTCTCTTTTTTACCATTCTAAGGGTAACTTATAGTAATATCATAATTAAATATTAATAATAAAAATTTCTGGTGTAGGGTGATTTTGAAATACAATGTAAAACAAATAGAAACTACCGGTGCGGGGTCGATTAACATAAACTTCTACCGGCGCGGGGTCGTTAAACATAAACTAAAATTTATTGTTTTTGAGAAAATTCAAACTTTATTGAATTCCGTTTAAAAATAATGGACAAGAGTACTTCTGTTTATGTTTGAATGATTGCTTTCGTGTCAACCTTTTATAAGTTGATTTCAGTCTCGTGGCGGTTTTTGAATTTTTTATAGGTTTTCGAGTATGCTGACAACGAATATCACAGTTAAATTTGAGGCCGATAAGTCATTTATCATATATGAAAACATGATATCTAACGTAAAGCTAATCTAATCCTTGGCAACCATTTTGTTTTCACAGCCGAGCAGTTAGTAATCCGCATGCGTGCAACTGAAGCAGACGATAAGAATTTTTTTTTTCACCTTCCCTCAAATAGAAAAAATTGGGATGTTTATTCCGAAAACTCTTCTTAACATGGGGAGTTTGGAGGTGGTTATTCCCAAAGCCGTTCTTAACATAGGGAGGCTGGGGGTGTTCATTTGGAAAGCCGTTCTTAACATGGAGAGATTGGGAGCGTTTATTCGGAAATCGTTACGGATGCACATTACTAATTCCTTGGTTGTGAAAAATGGCTGCTAGGGATTACAGTAGATTTTACGTTGGATAACAAATGTTTTCATATCTGGTAAACTTCTTATCAGATCCAAATTTAACTGTAATATTCGTTGTCAGCGTATTCCTAAACCTATAAACGTCGAATGTGAATGTTTAGTTGTAGTTAATGTAAAAACAAATACTGAAAAATGTATTTTAGTCAGAGAGACTAATTATTTAAAACGTGTTATTAAAATTAATATTTGTTTTCTCAAAATTTAATGATTATTTTATCTTTTATTAGTTACGAAAACTTTTATTTTGTATTAAAATTTTTACTTTAAAAATATTTGAATTCAGTAAATGTGCAAGGAAAACTTTCTACAAAACACAACACAGGCATTCGGAAACTTTAGACTTTCGATTTAAAATTAATACTAGCATTTACGCCCGACCTTACCCGGGTGTTTGGAGGTGTGTATTGAGCAAAAAAAAAAAAAAAAAATTGGTAGTAGGAAGACAGACTCGAACCCGTACCGCAAAGCAGGAAAAGAACGGAGAAAAACGTGACGTCGTTGCTGTTACGACCACCGCCAAACCGGAAGTAACGTAGGTTTTAATTAAGACTAGAAAATCGAAAGAAGAGGATGACTTTCGAAAATATCAGCGAAAAGGCGACCCCCCTGTAGAAAAGTGCCCAGTTGAAGGTTAAGATACTAATATTTTTAACTAATTTTTCAATATTTGTCGCCTGAAAAGTCGAATTTCAAAACGATACTGATCTAGTAAAAATCCGTCGCCTCTGTCGAAAGTTTTAGGCAGACATGCAAACATACATACATACATACATTTATATATTGGTAACTCAAATTTTTGACCCAAACCGAGTAAAAAGCTTACCCTATCTCTGAATACCCTTTATGTAAAATTTAAAATGTTTAGACCAGAAATTGTCTGAGTAATTTGGTAGATAACGCAGGGGTCAATTTTTTTTTTTAACTTTGACCGCTATTATGACCCCATAAGATTTATTGTTTTGAGCTCAAATCAAGTTATTAAGTTAGATCCATGTCCAAGGAACCTATATTTAAAATTTCAATTGTTTATACACAAAATTGGCGGAGGAGTATGGTAGAGTTCTCAAAGGTCAAATCGTTGAACATTGACCCATTATTAGCGAAATTTCTGGCCAACAACGAATTACAAAGATTTTCCCAAATCACAGTACCCTGTATATCAAATTTCGAGTATGTAGACTTAAAATCGACAGAGTTATTGCGTAGGGAAATGTACACAGATACACAGACACATAGAGACACGTTCACGTTATAGATATACTAGCATTTCAGCTCGGCGTTGCCCGGGCGTTTTGAGGTGTATGTTAAGCAAACAAAAAAAACAAAAAAAAAATCTTAGTTCACTGTCTATCAAATTTCGAGTCTGTAGACTAAAAATTGAGAGTTATTGCGTAGGGAAATTTACACAAACACACAGACAGAATGACAGACACACAGACAACGTCACTTATATATATTAGAGATAGAACGATTCCAATATTTCCCCCCGATTCCGATACAATTACCGATTCCGAGATTTATATCTCTAAATATTTAACTATACAGTTGTTATTTTGTCAGGATTTCAGTAAAAATACATGTTAAATGTGTACCAAAAGTTCGGATTTTACCGATTCCCGATTCCGATTAATCTTCCCAACACTAATTTATATAGGCTCGGATAGGCTCCTATATGGTTGACTATTATAGAAAACTGATCACATATAATGATAGAAGATGTATCGAGACAGTACACAGGAATGGGTATGTTTGATTTAGCATAATGATGATTCATTAAAATTGTGGGTCTGCGTACGCGCCAGGATATATATATAAAAAAAGAGAAAGACAGACAGACAGAGACAGACAGACAGACAGAGACAGAGAGATACAGAGAGAGAGAGAGAGAGAGAGACAGACAGACAAACAGACAGACAGACAGACAGACAGACATCAGACAGACAGACAGACAGACAATGAAAGAGGAAAGATAGATAGATAGATGGAAATGTATACACATATAGAGATAGATATCGTTAAGAGATGAAAACTTTGACATCGCACTAAGCATTTAGCAATAACTGTTCAACATTTTAAGTTTCTGTCAAAAACTCTGTTGACCTGGCATTAAACACTTCCGTTAAGTCTTGCTTTCATATTAAGGTGTTTATTTCATTAGAAAGCCCCCGACTCCCAACACACCTCACGCATACATGAAGTGTTCTCCCCCACCCCCACCCATCATCGTCTGGGGGTTATCAAGTACGTTCCAATGTGCCCGGCACATGTCATATGGTTTTTTAAACGACTTGGCACCCCAACTTGGCGTTCGCCTCTGAAAAAAATCTCAACTCCAAAGTAGGCGAACATACCGAATGGAAAACGAGTCAAAAATCAACTCCTTGAAATAGATAATAAAAAATTATAAGTAAAACAGGCGTCTTTTTTTTTATTCAAACGAGTCAGGCACCGTCTTTGCTTGGTACTTTACACGTATAAGTAGTTTTATCTTTTGTATTTTCGATGGTTGAAGGCAATATCGCAAGATATTTTGATTAAAACGGTACGTAAATCTCATTACCCCGGATTCATATAGATCCGAATGTTTCTAATCGCAATTTATGTAAATGGCCGAGTCATCGACGCGTTGTCAATTAGTACGAAGATTAAATGAAGCAACATTTTCATTTTTTGCCATGACTTGCAATTAGGGTCAGTTAATGTTAAAAATAGGTTTAATAAGTTTCTTCACGTCATTAAATGAATCTTAACTTTATTTCATGTGATTATTCTTTTAGGGAGTTATATTTTAATGATATAATTTTAATGGTATTATTTTAATGGTATTATTTTAATGATATTATTTTGATTCGTCGTCAGTTTTATTCTCACAATGTTTCATTCGATGTATCTTTCGACCGTCTGCGCGTGTATCTTGTCTAACTCTGAAATCTTTCTAACTTGGAGATTTTTCAATCGAACTCGGGAATCTGCACCGAATTTTGAACGGAACCCTCTATTTGATCCATGGTGGTAGCATGCTCTCGTTCCGTCAGCCATGACTGGGCAGAAGTCCTAAGTAATTCGCAATTGTATTTTGGGTGTCAGCTGCACTAGGTTTGTCAAAAATTTCGTGAAAAATATTCAATAATTCGACCCCGTCTTTCCAAGCATATAACTCCTCGAAAAATGTAATTCAAGCCCTAATTCTTTTTCAATTAAAGTAGCAAGTACCAAGGTTTCATTAAAACAAAAAACAAATAAAAAACAAACAACGTGCTTTTTATTAAAAAAGGGGTTAAACTTAGGACTTTACAGGTAAATTTCTAAAAAACACTACTTTTTGTTTTAAATTTGAATATATTATTTATTGATCTTTTATCTTCAATTTGTGGTACATAAAACTTTGGTGAGTAAATTAATTATTTACTTTTTAATAGACACTTGAAAATGGGGGTGGCGTGAATTAAAAAAAAAACGTTTGCCTAAAATATTATATTCGGTTTATTGGAAAGAGCATAAAATTTCACATTGACCCTGAAAATATCGTAAAAATAGAATCAATAGAAAAATTTTGATAGATTTTTTAAGTTTCAAAATTGAAAAATACTAAGCTCGTAAAATTCAATTAATTTCATTACTGTTTTTTAAAAAATAAAAAAATATTTCTATTACTTTTAAAACAACTTTAATAGTTTCTTTTGGAAGTATAATCGATAAAGAAAATAAACAACCCACTTTAAAAAGAGAAATTACGAGTTTTTTATATTTTATTCGCAGTTTCGTGTTAGGGGTGTCAAAAATTCTGATACACCTACGGCTGCACTGAGCATTGAAGCTTCAACCCTCAGAAGAGTCTACATTTTGAAATTAGATCTTAGCAAGTACTCTCTCCACTGCGCAAGGACCTGGGAGTTACATCGACCGAAACGTTGTGAAAACAGTATTCCGCAGAATCCAAAACCACGAATGATCAATCAATACAAACCACGAATGATCAATCAATGCAGTCAATCAATAAAAAAAAAAATGCAGAACCCTAAAAAAAAAAAATCCTGTTTTTTTTTGTATTTTTTTTGAGAAGCCGACATTTTAACCACAAATTTATATTTTCTCGATAAGCAATCTAAAAATTCTTCGTATTTATTGGTAATATAGTAAAAAGTATTGTTTTCCCAAAAGGGTGCATTGTTACTAGCAAACTATATCCTCATTAAGAGTTTAGGCTTCTTACCATGAGGTCCCGATTTCGAATCTCCAGCCACGGTTGAGTTGTAGATGATGAAACACGTTTCAATGGATAATTATATTCTAAACACAATTTGTTACAATTTAAGAACATTATCTTTCATCTAGCAATTAATGATATAGATATAAAATTTTGAATGATTTTTTAAAAAGTGCAACAGAATGTATATTACATAAAATAAATCCAAGGTAATTTTTTGATTAAATTTTTATACCTTACTTTTTAAAATTTATAAAAGTGAACTTTGAAGATAAATAAATTTCAAATTGAATCTTGTACCTTTATTTTTAAAGCCTATAGTAAAACATTTTGTTTACAATTTTCATGCCTTGGATGAAATGCTTTTCTAACTTTTATCTCATCTTTTTAAGATTATATTTTAAAACTCTCCTTCTCTCTATTTCAGTTTGTATTTCTCCTCACACCACAACTCCTTTTTGCAACCCCCTTTGTATTATTACAGGTCTGAATGTTCTCTCTGTTTCAGTTTGTATTTCCCCTCACACTGCAATTCATTTTTTGCAATCCCCTCTTTGTAATACAGGTATGAATAATGAGAAAATCTTAATTTTTTTAACAAAAACTTTGAATGACTTTTTTTGGATTAAATTTTTAAAAACTTCTTTCAGAATAGAAAATCTTTAAAATTTAATAAGGAACATATTTCATATAGGTTTCATTCACAAAACGAGAAAAATAGAGATGAAAATTTCAAAAAGACTGTATAATTGGTTGCGGTCAATAGTAGTCCTCGCCAGTGAAAGTCCTTGTTATTGTTGTTGTTATTATTATTATTATTATTATTATTATTATTATTATTATTATTATTATTTAAAACATTTTGTGTCCTGCTCTTTCGCGCGAGGACTAATATATATATATATATATATATATATATATATATATATATATATATATATATATACATATATATATATATTGCTCTTTTCTGCTTGTCTATAGGACGGATCTGACTGAAATTTTATATGGTTCTCTATTATGCTAACATGCAACGAACTTAGTTCGTTGCATATTTAAGGATTAATAGAATTTAATATTAATTAGTCACTACAATACTATAGTGTTTAATTAGTCACAATATATACGCTAGAAGATTTCTCGGAAACTACTCGGACGATCAAAATTAAATTTTGTATGAATGCTTATTATGATGAGGTACAGCGAAGTAAGTATTATGGTATCTGTTTATGTCATTTTAGGGATTAATAGAAAACAACAGAGATTATTATTTAAAGCAAAATTGAGCACAAACTTAACAATCTTATACCGACAATTTGGCATAAACACTCATTCTAAGTCAACGGGGTGAAGTCTAATATATATATATATATATATATATATATATATATATATATATATATATATATATATATATATATATATATATATATATATATATATATATATATGCATAAAGGCTTCCTTCAGTCTTGGCAAACTATGGATACCCACTGTAAGGGTGCCTGCGCGTGAAATGTTTTTTTTGTGGTAAATCCAACCACATCTCTCCTTAGACGACATTGTTGAATACCATTCGCAAGTTGAGGTTCAGGGCGACTGGAAACAATATCGAGAAAGCGGAAAGCACATACAGCGACTAGAATTCCCAAATGGTCACCCATCTGGTACTAGCCAGGCTCAACGTTGCTTAACTTCGCTGAAGTGACGAGAACTGATGTGTAAACGTGATGATGCCGTATATATATATATACAGAGAGAGAGAGAGAGAGAGAGAGAGAGAGAGAGAGAGAGAGAGAGAGAGAGGTGGATGGGGTAGAAAGAAAATCAGACAGATTTAGCAGATGGAGGGAAAGAGACAGTAAGAGAGAAATTATTAGAGATAGAGACGAGACAGATGTGCAAGTGTTGTAGAGAGGGTGGCCGAGATGGTTGCGCCACCTGTAAGATTGATTATTGATTCAGCTGTTAAAAAAAAGGAGGCGACTCGCATCAGGCAAAATGCGAGCAGAAAACACCCAACGTTGAGGCGGGAGAGGGGAAGAACAGACATCAAAACAACTACCAACCGGCCGAATGCCGGTCTTCAAAAGAAGTCATCATCATCATCATCATCATCATCATCATCATCATCATCATACAAATTTCCTTATTTCATTATTTATAAGAAGGAGGATACTAATAGAATTTAATACTAATTAGTCACTACAATAGTAAAGTGTTTAATTAGTCACAACATATACACCCTAGAAGGTTTCCCGAAAATATCAACCAATCGCTTATCCTTGAAATCGTCTTCTGTAAACTGAAAAATCAGAAAACATAGTTATCTATCAATATATCTATAAAGTGAGATGTCACTATGTCTTCGAGCTAGTATTCTAAATATAATCATAATGTTGTGGTGGCCAGTATTTTAATAGGTACATTTTGATCGATGCACGCAATTTGAGATCACTCCTGATTTCGTATTTAGTAAGCTATCCTCAGCGTATATAATTCTAATATACATATATATATAATAATATACATAGTGTGCATCTCTTAAATTCTCTATATGAGTATTTACTTTCTCTATCTGTGACTATTTCAGTTCCTTTCTGCTCCTATCTTTTAGTATCACTATTGGATTATTTATCTAGCACTCAAACGCAATATTTCTGAAAGAAATTCAGTTGATTATTGTATCTAATATTTGCGAAGTTGAATATGATCATTTGATATCTTTTTTATTAAAAATACCATCTGATCTATGGTTTCTGAGAAAATATCTCCTATGCCTACATAAAATTCGTTAGGAATATTAGTTAATATATGTTTACTATAAGATGGATTAAACCAGATTGAATTTTTCTGTCTCGATTTATTTCTACATTACGCTGCTGCTATTCTAGTTATATGGGAAAGTATGTTATTTCTGTTTCGTTTTCAGAATTCTTTCATTACAATAAACTAAAGATAAAGAGTCATCACTATATAAACTTATATATATATATATATATATTTTTATTGATTTACCGAAAGATGTAAAACTATATTGTAAACTTCATTTGTTTTTATAATTTTACGATACAAATGGCCGAAGGTATGCAATTCTGTAAGGAATTATATATATATATATATATATATATATATATATATATATATATATATATATGTGTGTGTGTGTGTGTGTGTGTGTGTGTGTTATGTATGTATACCAAATTAAAGGTATTCAGAAGATAAAACTCATGAATTAAAACGAGGTTATTAAGAGTGCTTAATAAAAACGAGCAAAATATAATATTTTTAATTTATATAGACAAATTGCTACACTGAACATGCTAATGTTTCGGACAAATTCGTTTGCAAGACAATAAAATCACTCGTAAGGCGGCGTAAGAAATGTTTATTTGCCACCGAAGGCATCTGGTTAAAAAATGGAAGAAGTGAAATATATTTTTTATTCATAAAAATAAAATATTAAGCGCTAAAATTTAAGTGGGAGGGGTGACATCTTGACATTTTAAATTATTTTGCGACTAAAATGTCACTTAATGGCACCCCTCAACTTAAATATTAGCTTTTAATATTTTAACTTTATAAATAAAAAAATATTTCACCTATTAGCATGTTCAGTGTAGCGACTATCTAATATTTATCTATATAAATAAAAATGTTACATATATATATATATATATATATATATATATATATATATATATATATATATATATAGGGTGATTCAAAAGTCTCCATACAAATAGATAAAGAAAGAAAATATTGTTTTTTTTTTAATATAAACTAATATAATTAAATGACAGACACATTTAAAATTCACAAAAAGTTTTGCTACAGTATCGTGTGTTATGTTGGTTCCATGTTTTCTCTTAAATTTTCAACAATATTGCAGCTACTTCCAGAAATCAATATGATTTCAATTCTTTGTTGTTTAGTCAATAGTATCTTAAGGATAGCCAAAACCAAAAAATAATATGAATAAAAAATATAAGTAAAAAATAAATAATTTATTTATTTGTATGGAGACTTTTGAATCGCCAGAAAACATTTTCTTTGTATGGAGACTTTTGAATCAACCTGTATATATATATATATATATATATATATATATATATATATATATATATATATATATATAAAATGGGTTAAGAAATTCCAACGAGAGAAAGATGTATATTTAAATAAGGGGGTAGTCACCAACAATGTGTATTTTTTAACGTTATTTTATTATTCTGTGTCTTGGTTTTTCATTGAAAATTATGTTTAGATCATTGTAATAATGTTTTTAAATCATTGAAATCGTTTTTAACGCGTTTCAGACGTTCTGTCAAGCGTCCTCTTCTGAAATTGTTTAAAATACTTAGATTCAAAAGCAGAATTAAAGAAAGACCTTAAAGAATTTGAACGCAAATTTAGACTCATGGATTTACTTAATGACAGGGGTAACACAACAGACGATTCTCTAGTGAAAAACAAATCAACATACTTCCCCAACAAACATAACAACACAAAACAACTAAGTACTTTCTTTGAAAGGCTCTGGAACCTCAACCCCAAACAAAAAGAAAAACCCACCAGTAATCTAACACGAAAACAAAATCAAGCCCTCAAAAATATCCGACACAATAACAACTTAGTTATAAAGGGAGTAGACAAAGGTAGTGCAGTGGTTATAATGAATAAGAACTTCTATAAAAAAAAATTTTAGAATCACTATGGAACGAAAATTATTACAAACCAATTAGCTCTAACATAGACGAGACAATCATATCTAAAATAACAAACCCCTGCACAACATACAACAGTACATTAACTGAAAAAGAAAAAAGACTTCCTTACAAACTTCACAACAAAAACAAGCATCTTCTATGGATTACTCAAAATACACAAATCTAACCAGGTAAGACATGCCATCAACATACAAAAGTCGGAGTACATAAGCACCCCAAACCCCAACGACCTCACATTCAGACCCATAGTAGCAGGACCATCATGCCCAATAAGCAGACTTAGCAACCTAATAGATATACTATTACATACCTTCACCAATCTAGTCAGAAGTTTTGTAAGAGTTGACACACACTTCCTTAGCTCCTTACCACAAACAGTAGACGATGGGACAATACTAGCCACATTCAATTTTAGCACCCTATATAGCAATATCCCACACAACCTAGGAAAAGAAGCTATCTCATATTGGATTGACAAACATACACAGACTTTACACCCCAGATTCAATAAACAATTCGTTATTGATAGCATTGACATAATCCTCAATAACAACTCCTTCCAATTCAATAATCACAACTACATCCAAATAATAGGCACAGCAATGGGTACTAAAATGGCACCGACATATGCCACCCTTACACTCGCCTTCCTAGAAGAGACCATTTATGAAAGGATAGAGCAAAAATACGGGCACAATACAAAAACACTCTTCATAAAATCTTGGAAAAGATACCTAGACGACTGCTTTAGCCTCTGGAGAACCACATGGGGGGATATCAGAGAACTTCACACTTTGCTACAAAATCTAAAAATAAACTTCACACTAGAACAAAACCCAACAGAGGTACCTTTCCGAGACATCCTAGTAACAATAAAAAAAACAACATAATCACAGACATCTACAGACACTCAACAATACCTCCACTTCAAAAGCCACCATCGTAAAAAGCTGTCTAAAATCTACTCCCTAGCACGTAGAGTCTGCACCATAGTAACAGACAGACACCTCCGTTCGACTAGACTGAATGAACTACAAATAACACTGCGGAAAAGAGGATATCCACTACCACTAATACAGAAAGGTATTAAACTGGCTGAAAAAATTTCAATAGACCAACTAAGAATCCCAAAAGAACACAACAAAGAACAAATTTTAGCATACGTCTCCACACACAACACAAACAACCCAGAACTATTTACACAGATAACAAAAACCTTATCCTCCTCAATCAGAACCACAAAGTAAACAACATACTTAAAACAACAAA
This sequence comes from Euprymna scolopes, assembly GCF_053919585.1. NCBI lineage: Eukaryota > Metazoa > Mollusca > Cephalopoda > Sepiida > Sepiolidae > Euprymna > Euprymna scolopes. Next base: position 65,115,861 of record NC_136507.1, read on the forward strand.
AATAATAAAAAGCAAACGTCAACCTCAAAACTTAAAACACATCCTAACTTCCTCAAAACTCGTTCCACACACTACAAAAGGGGTTACAAAATGCAACAAACCGTGATGTGGAGTATGTGACATAATAATAGAAGGAAACACATACACATTCAAAAACCCAACACAAACATTCAAAATAAAAAAGGATCTAAATTGCACCTCCAGAAATGTAGTATATGCACTAAGATGCACAGCATGCAACAAATCCTACATAGGTGCCACCAAAAATTTCAGCAATAGAGTGGCCTTACATAAGAGCAACATCAAAATTGCAGATAACAGACACCTCTATGTTTCAAAACACGTACACACATGCAGTGGAAACAGCTTCAAAATAATGCCAATCTTCCAAACAGACAATTATTTTTATTTACTTACACAGGAAAAAAACTTCATAAGAAGATTCTCTCCTGAACTAAACAGAGCCTAATATCAACACACAAAAACATGAAATGCAAGGCACACTCGCATGCACATCCATATACATATACACACCCACACATAAATCAGAACCAACACATTAAAACACACGCGCGCGCGCGCATACAACCACACACAAACATAACACCCCTATCTCTAATACAACACACTGAACAATACCAACCCTACTTAACCTCGAAATCAACAACACTAGGAAACACCTAGAACCATAGTGTTATATCTGTTCCAACACCTCGCTCCCCCTTCAGTATGTGGAGGAGAAATCTCTCATAACTGAGACAACTATCATCCCTTCTAGCATCCCCCTCCGATACCTATGCCCCTTTAATTGCCCCCATCTGGGGAACGAGATCTTCCCCACACTAGGAACCGATCCTGGGTTTGGCCATACCCACATGGGGAGACAAATAAATAGAAACATTAAAAACTCCCCTATACATATTTATAAATACACCCCTCTATCTAAACAAAAATAATATAAAGAATACCCGAACAGTCTCAGACTGAAACGAAAAATCACAATACTAAAATCTAAGAATCCAAAAAATAAATATCAAAATTGACTGAAAACACCCCTACCCTTATTTCAGAAGAGCTGGTTCTCCCCCCCCCCTCCTCACACATTAGTAACGACCTTGGATCACAGTTACCTTCATAGGGAAGCAAATAACTTCATAATACTATAAAACAGTACACACATTCTTCAAACCAATAAAAAAACACACACACATCCTACCCTAAAGGAAAAGAAAAACACAAGCAGAAAGAGAGAGTGAGAGAGAGAAACACAAGACAGGAGTGACCACAACCCAATAAAACAGTAATAAAAATTGAACATTCCAATGAATAGTAGACACTTACACGTTTCCACCTCTTGGAAACATTTCAAATGAACTACGAAAATGCTATTTTTACATCTCCAACACATTTTGAATATATTCTAAGCATTTTAAACAATTTCTGAAGAGGACGCTTCACAGAACGTCTGAAACGCGTTAAAAACGATTTCAATGATTTAAAAACATTATTACAATGATCTAAACATAATTCTCAATGAAAAAGCCAAGACACGGAATAATAAAATAATGTTAAAGCCATCCATTTGTTTAAATATATATATATATATATATATATATATATATATATATATATATATATATATATATATATATATATATATACTCTGTGTGCAAAATCAAGACTTCAAGGCAAGGTGTTGATGGCAACAAAAAGTGTATTTCATTTTACGTTTCAATTGTTTCAATGTCCAATTCGACAATTTTAAGCATTATATCGTTTGAAAATTTGAAAAGGCTTGAATGAAAACCCTTGGGAGGATGACAGCGTGAACTACTGCAAACTCTACCAGATAAAAACTAGAAAATGCCCACCACAGTTACAATCCTTGGAACGTTTTGAGCTGGACTTGATAAATATTATAAAGGGTTTAAAAGTTTAAAAAAAGGCATGAATATTTAAACCCTAAGCTAAAAACATTAATAAGACCTTCAAAAAATAATGGACAACCCTAACCTTATGTCCCCAGCAGATAAAACCATTAATATTTACAGTATGAATTTTTAAACTCATAATAATCTCATTCTAACTGAACTTAATTATAAATACAAGAAAGCAACTAAAGAGGATCTATTTAGAATTAACCTGTTAGCATTAAAAATATTTGAGAAAATTAACATTCAAGACAAAATAGATGTTTACACCCCACTTAATCCTCGGTTTCTATTGAAAGACCATAAACCAGACTTCAATAATAAACCAAGTATTAGACTTATAGCCCCATGCACATCCGACATAGGTAATATTTGTAAAAATATACTAGACAGAATCATACCAACCTTAAAATCTAAAATTAAGCACAACCTCTGGATCAGATGGTTTGACAAGATCCCTAAAAATCCAAAGAGCAAATTCGACATAGAAACTAAACTAAAAATTAGAAGATGAAACTGACTTAACTAAGTTGGAAATGATAAAAATAGCCAGAAAAATCTTAATCATATATAACGGTGAATTGTGGACCAGGAAAGATAGAGAGGGCCATTTTGATATTACAATGGGTACTCCAAACTACTCGGCTCACTGACTTGGTTGGTCTATACTTACTAAGGGAGATAGACAAGAAAATCCGTCGTTAATTCTAGCGACCGTATTACGGAAAAATCAAGAAAAAACATCAGAATTTTTTTAAAGGAATTTGGATTAGAAATAACAATGGTCAGCAATTGCAAGATAGTTAATTTTCTGGACGTTACCCTCAATCTAAACAATAGTACTTATTAACCTTATCACATACCTTAACCAAAAAATGTTCTACATAGATTACCGATCAAACCATTCGAAATGCACGAAGAAAGCACTGATCCGCAATATTTCTAAAGGAGTTTCAGAACTTTCAAAGAATGAGAATCTTTTTGAAAAAAAACAAGAAATACTACAATGAGGCCCTTATGAGATCAGGATACAACGGAAAAATTGAATATAACAGCAACAATAATAGTAACTACAAACCCAACTGCGTAATCTCGTACAACATGGCAATGAGAGCTAGAAAAAACCTAAGACCAATAAGGAAAACGTTGAAAATGATCATAAGAATAGAAAAGGAGGGGGAAATAATAACAGCAAAACAGGGAAGAATGAGGGTGGTACCATTAATAAGAGAAATAGACGCAAGAGACAAGTTTGGTTCAATCCACCATTCAGCGAGCATATCAGAAATAATATACCTAAGGAATTCTATAGAATAATAGACCAAAAATTCCCCCCGGATAATAAACTAAGCAAAATAATAAATAGAAACTCTATAAAATTATCTTTCTCAACGTCCAGAAACTTAACTAACACTATAATTAGCTCCAACAATAGAAAAATCAGCAAAATAAGGAACAACAACGAACTAGCATTAAACGAAAATATACCAAACATAAAATGTAATTGCAGAATACCTGAAAATTGTCCGTTGGATGGGAAATGTCTAACCTCGGAAATAGTGTATAAATGCGAGATAAAAACCGATAACACTAAGAAGATATATCTGGGAGCCACAGGAACAGTGTTTAAGGACAGATACAGAAATCACGTAGTACATTTACAAAGGAACCTGAGATATAAACTAATAGAGATGGCGTAAACGACAGCAGGGGGATGGGCACAAAAATAAGCATTAGAAATAAAAACAAAAAGAAAACTACCACTGCATTAAGTGATTGGATTAGGGAACTTAACAGAAATAATGAAAATTTTGAATTAAAATGGTCAGTAGTGGACAGCGGTGGGGGTGGGGGAAGTGCAGCTCTGGGAAATCAAAAAGATGCAATCTATGTTTATTGGAAGCCTTCTACATTGTGAATTCCAAAGAGGAAATTTATAATGAAAGACTTGATGCCATACAGGGATGCCTTCATAGAAATAGATTTCTGCTATCACGCCTTAAATCTAACTGAGGCATAACCTTTTTACAACAATAAGGATCATCGGATGCCAGGACTAAATTTTAATGTAGAATTAAATAGGTAGAATTGTTACAATTTAAATGAAGGATCCAAATCTAACATGCGAATATAGTTTCCTTTCTTCTTAACCAGGTAAGAAATATAAATAAAGTATATAGCTCATCTAAGAAGGTTTTTTTTCTCCTTAACGGTGAGCATTCTTGTATTCAGTTGTAGCAGTATTAACGGTGAAATAAGTAACACCCTCTTCAAATCAATTAAACAACACAGCAATTAATCTAGTTATTATTAAAAATTAAATTAGCAACTTGGTGGCTGTAAATCCATTTAAATATTAATTCAATTGATTTTGTCACCTGACACCCTATGTTGGTAGAATGCATGCTGACTTACTTATTCTCCTACTTCACTCCATGGTCTAAGTGCTTATTTACCCATAAATGCAGGAGTAGACATCTTCCCACCGGAGTAAAATACACTTGGAGCCATGGGTGGTTTTCCTGTCAGAATTATAATTAGAGGACATACAATATTTTATTTATTTAGACACCCAAGAACAGATGCGGGTTAAACACAACCCATTCCTTTAGATAAAAAACATAATTCATATACTTATTTTGTTAAATAAGCCATTTTAGCATGTTCTGGACCTATCTGATTAAATTAATTATTAAATCATAGTCGCCTTCTAGTAATCAATGAACTGAAAACACAATTACCTCCCGTTAACCATTATAAGAAACAAAATCGACCCAGTTTCAAACAGAATTAACTAGCAGTACTCAACACCATAATTGGATTATCTCCCTTCAAATCATCCTAAGCAACATAAAAACATTTTTCAAGTAGAATAACAATGAATTTTCAGACAGCAAATAGATTAGAACACTTTACCCGAAATGTCCTACAAGGTTTATATACATTTAATACACCCATTTTATTTTATTCTCATATTCAATCAAATTCTAAACCTAAAATGGTCTTATCCATGTACCAATAGAATGATAATCTATAAACATTACTTGCCACTAATACGAAACTAAAACTAACCGTAACGTCTTTATAAGGTTTACGCCATTATATATTTATAGAAACAAAATTTTAAAATATTCTTTTTACAAAAAATCAATCACTGGGAAATAAAGGAATTTAGGAACCCAAAAACGGGATATATATAAAAAAAATTTTTTAAATGGCTTAGGGCTCTCCGTAGAAACTACCTATAACTCTGTTCTTAAATAAGTATACGAAAATTAGGCGATACATTAATATTTAAATGGGCTTTTCCGTAACTACATCAAAGGTAAATGTTTCTCGCATGCTTTTCCCGTTAAGGATTCCCTCCTTTTTTTCTTTCTATTTAAAAAAATGCTACATTGCCAAAAGTGTGTTTATTCGCAAAATCTGAAGAAATGCTGGTTTTTGAAAATTTTCAAACGATATAATGCTTGAAATTGTCGAACTGGACATTGAAACAATTGTAACGTAAAATGAAATACACTTTTTGTTGCCATCAACACCTAGTCTTGAAGTCTTGATTTGGCACACACAGTATATTAATGCTCAATTATGAAATGTGATAATTTTGTAGCTTAATCCTTAAGACAACCATTTTTGGCTTAAAACCTGTTGGTATATGAAAATTTACTGAATTACAAGAACTCAGTATATTACATACAAGTCTCTCTCTCTCTCTCTCTCTCTCTCTCTCTCTGTCTATATATATATATATGTAGTAAGTTATAAAAATATATATGGCAATTAAGCTACACAAAATATTTCCCGTTTCATCCACGCTAGGATTCGTCAGGCTTATTCGAAGAGTTGTGCTTGTCTCGTGTATTTATATAAGCATATTCTATTGAGTTTTTAGTTAGCCAATCAGCTTCCTAGTTTCCACCGCGCCCTTCCTAATCACCCAATGGGCAGGCACTTACTCGTACAGGACAAAGAACCAGTTGACCTTAGGTTCAACTCTTCCTTTGTGCGTGCTTTTTTAGCGGGAAGTATAGATATCTAGTGATCTGACCTATTTAAAACCTAGGTGTAGTTAAATGTGTTTTTTTAATATTATGTTATTTCTTATATATATATATATATATATATATATATATATATATATATATATATATAATATCTATAATATATATATGATAATATATATTTATATATATATGATTTATGTATATATATATATATATATATATATATATATATATATATATATAATGATCGCCACTTCTTGAGAAAAGAAGACCATCTTTCCTTCACTTTATTGTTGATTATTTATCCATTTCCGTGTACTTTTTAAAACTATTCTTTTGTTTTTGTTATTTCATTTAATACGTTTTATAATTTGTTTATATTTTTATTTATTTGTTATACACATTTATACACACATACATTTATACATGTGGAGATGTGATTAAGATGCATTTTCGATCTTCTGTGGGAACGAAGGTGGTTCTTCGGATCAGCCCTGCTCTTACACTGTCCATTGGAGAGATAACACTTTAGCTTAGATAGACGCCAACCGGTACTGCCTTACTGTGGACATTCAAATGACGCTTTAGACCTCCACTCGATTTGCAGACCATAAAGCAAATAGAACATCTGTGCTCCGCAGTGTTTTCCCCGTCAAAGAAAGACTGATTTCCATGCGATCGCTTGTGGCTAGCTAGACCAGCTCCGGATAAAGTCCTTTTACCGCATAAATCACAGACGTGGTTCAGCACAAAAGCCTCTTACAGACCTGACATATCTGACAGATTTTTCTCCAGATATTATGCTTAATTTTTGCATGTTCACATTTTTTTCTCAAAACTATTATTCACACACACACACACACACACGCACACACACACACACACACACACACACACACATATATATATATATATATATATATATATAAAAGTGAACGTGTCTCTGTGTGTGTCTGTGTCTGTGTGTCTGTGTACATTTCCTACGCAATAACTCTGTCAGTTTTTGTCTACAGACAAATCTATGGTCTCCCCTGGTAAAGCTTTCACGAAAAAACAGTCGTCTAGCCAAAACCACTATCAATAATTTCACATACTCTTTATTTGTGCCTAAACCTACACGTAGATTCCATGAACAAAGCTTCTTTCTTAGAACTGCATAAGTGGTGACTCCTTTGTAATATATATATATATATATATATATATATATATATATATATATATATATATATATATATATATATATAATCATCCACATGCAGTACTGTTTCGCTGTTTCACAGCTCATCAGTGCAGCTAAACAGGTAACTACCTCAAGCCAGGATTGAAACCCGACCGTCTGTACGACAGTCAATGCTATCGGCGGCTGCTGAGCGAGTCGTGAGTTAAGCGATGTTTTGACATCGTCCGAAATACCTAAGCTCCATTTGTTTACCCAAAGAGCATCGCTTATACGCTAATGGTAATTCGTGTATCACTTCTCAATATGCTCAACTGAAGATGAGGAGCATTATAGTCATCCACATGCAGTACTGTTTCGCTGTTTCACAGCTCATCAGTGCGGCGAGGCAGGCAACTACCTCAAGCCAGGATTGAAACCCGACCGTCTGTACGACAATCTTATATATATATATATATATATATATATATATATATATATATATATATATATATATATATATATATATATATATATATATAGGGGCTCCTTCAGTTTTTGACAGACTATTGATACACACGTAGGAGTGCCTGCTTGTGAAATTTTTGTGGCAAGAGGTGCGCAATCTCCAACCACACCTCTCCTGAGTCGACATTGTTAAATACCAGTGGCAATGAATTCTGTGTACAAGACGACTAGAAACAAATGCCGAGATAAGCGGAGAGCACATACAGCGCTAAGAATTCTCACATGATCACCCATCTGGTACTAGCCAGACTCAACATTGCTTAACTTCGGTAGATATGACTAGAACCGATGTGTCAACACGATTATGCCGTATATATATATATATATATATATATATATATATATATATATATATATATATATATATATATGTGTATGTATATATGTATGTATGTGTGTGTGTGCATGTGTGTGCGTTCTTTTGTACTTTTTAATAATCATTCAACTTTTTCATTATAGGAATTAGAATGAGTCATATCTATTTTATTCTCGTCAGATTGTGCCCAATGACGAAACTGAACGAGCCAGACCAGCACATGAAGAAGATGTGTGCGGAGTCAGTATTTTAGCAATCGTGAGTCTCAAGAGATATTGACTGAATCAGCTGTAAAAATCTGGCGCGTTGTTCATCTAACCAACCTACAATAATATGCCTATGTACAGCTATTCCCGTCTTTCCTCTGCATAAATATGTTAACATAGAAATTGTTTTCCACGTCGTGATCGGCCAAATCAATGTTATCTTTAGTATTGTTCTACTAAAGAAAATAGTTGACAATGATTACTTTAGCAAAAGCTGAATCACTTCGTATGGTAATGAGAGGGAGGGGGTAGGTGGTCCCGACTGCTGACCTCGCTTTTTTATCTCGAATTTATACTTGAAACCCTTTCCACGTCTTGCAATATTGAAGAGTCATTATACGACGAAATAGCTGTCGTTGAGTGAATATTTGTATAGAAAAAAGAATGCACCACATTTGAAGGCTGTATCTGAAATGTGTTTTATTCTTATAGAATTCCGAAACGATATCGAGACATTTATCTGTGCCTGGTCCGTGATCTTAAATTGGCTCTGTCATATTTTGATGAAAGTTTATGTTCGTGTGATTTAGAAGGTGTTGCAAAAAAAAAAAAAAAAAATCCGACACTTAATAGAAAGTAAACAAAATAGGCACTAAGAAACAGAAACAACTTCTAACGAATCAATGACACGTATGCATATAACCAAACTGTGGTGCGAGGTGACGTCACAACGGAGAAAAAAAAAGGAAAGATAAGCCGATAGGAGAGAAAAAAAAGCACGTGTCGACGCGGTAGGGGGAAAAAACACGTATCGACACGGCAAATATTTTTTTTACAACGTAGCGGCACGACAATAAATATTAAACGAACTTTTTAAAAGATCTTTGAAGATTTATACAGTAGAAACAATTATCCATCTAACAGCTGGTTATAGATGCAGACTAAACAGACAGCTGGTTCTAGCTGCAGACTAAGCAATTGTTAATTGATCATATTGTTGCTAGCTTGCAAAATACGTGTTCCTGGCTTGGTTTTGAAACGACCGGTAATAAATGCCTTTTCTTTTAACTGAAAAAAAAAAAGAAACCCTTGTCAAATTTCTTTCCCCTCTTTCTTTACGAAATTTTATACACAACATTGGGTCCGTGTTAACTACCACGTTACAAACTGATCCTGTTTCAGCCAAGTTTTAGTCTAAACATTGGAAATTTGTCATAAAGGTATTCAGACGTGCAGCAAAAATTTGGCTTCCAAGAGAACAAAGTTTAAAGAGTCGACCTTCGTAGGCACTACCAAACTCCTCCGCCAATTTTCTGTCTAGACACTTGAAATTTTAGATATAGTTTACCTAGACATGAGTCAAACTTTTTAATATATACATATGCACATAAAGTTATGAACAGTACATAGGTCCGAGCAAAGCCGGGCTGAAATGCTAGTATATATCCTTATATAGTATATATCCTTATATAGTATATATCCTTATATAGTATATATCCTAACACTCGCTATACTTAAAAAGCTGCAAACAGAACTTTTTCCTATTCTTATGAAGCTGCTCGACCGTTGCTTAAATGGAAAAATGCTCCCCACTGCATTGAAAAACTTTGTTAGCTTGTCCAGTATTTAAGAGTACAAACCATCAGTCAACTTTACTTCTTGAGTGAGTAGGTTTCTGGTGAATCAGGAAGTGGTAAATCACCTCAGCAGTAAACAGCCTACTCAGTAAAAAGCAATATAGATTTCCTCTGCAAGATAATTGTTGATGTGCTGCCCGTAATATCGCTTATAGCTGTAGGCATATCGCAAACGTTTGATTAAGGTCTACTCCACAAGCTTGCGGGCTACGCAATATTAAGAATTATCATCTCAAGCGATAGGTTTATAAAAAGTAGTCGTTCATAAACAATGATGGATAATATTAATGCCGGCTTGCCTCAGGTATCCATTTTGGCAAGTGATTTGTTCTAGGATTATACTCTCCTTCACATTGTTGAAGCTAAACAAAACATGATTATAATAAATATTCTTATATGCCAGCACTGGAAGGTGGGCAGAAACAATTGTATGCAATCTTGTGACTAATAAAAAAAACTTTCCGAAAATAAGTAAGTACTTGTGTATCTATCCTTATTTACATATTATCGTGATATATATATATATATATATATATATATATATATATATATATATATACATATATATATTTAGTGGAAATGGTAATTAATAAAAACTGAAAAAAAAGTGCGCAATACTGTTATAAAGCAAATATGCGTTTTATTTTTTATTACCGTATCTTTCTGTTAAGTTACATTATTGTTTCAGCTACTCGGCTGTTTTACGGTAATAAAAAATAAAACGTATATATATATATATATATATATATATATATATATATATATATATATATCAGAGAGGCGGTAGCACTCTCTATATAGGGATGGCCCATATACGCCTATATACGCCTACAAAACAAAACTATCCAAATCTCAACTAAAATCAACTTATAAGTTTCAAAAAGCACATATTCTTACAGAGAAGTGTCTTACGAATCCAGCGAGTGTCAGAACGTCGGTTAAAATGTCAAAAGAGAGCAAAAAAAAAAGGGTACAAAAATGGCCAATTGTTCTTCTTTCTTCTTTCTTCTTTCTTCTTCTGCTTTCTTCTTTCTTTTGAGACGATGTATCTCGGTGTACGAACAGTCTCTGACAACAGTTCAAGCATCAATCGACTGCTCTTTACAGGGAGAAGTGCAGTGACCCATCGCTTTTTAGCTAACTCCATAATTAAATAAGATTACGTGTAATAACAAGTTTTAAACACTATATACCCAATGTAGACAGACCACTTCGAACACGGAACTTCTCTCAAAAGGGACAGCTCCAAATAATACACCGGATGCTCACAGATGTTCCAGTTTGCCAGTGGTCTATATTTCTTGGACGCTGAATATTTGAGGTGAACGTTAAGGTTTTTTCTTTAAACAGTAACCCACCAGCGTTAATGAAACCACGAAATCTTTATCTCAGTTGATCAAAATTGTTATAAGAGTAACCTATCAGCAAGTACGACGTCAAAAAACAATGTTATATAAACAAATAATTCTTCAGATTTTGGACTGTAAAATATGTACAAAATGTCAATGCTGTGACCAGGATTCGAACCTAGGTTAGCACGGCCACAACGTGGGGTCCTAACCTCTAGACGATCACGGCTAACACTGATGTCTGTCGCTCTTGGCAGAAAGACACATGACTACTGTCAAACTATTGAAAAATAAGGAGGAAACTTGAAATTCTCACGCATGCGCAAAAATACACTATAGCAACCATTGTTAAATGCAGCTGAATCTCTTCGCTCGCTAAGAAAAGTAGATCAGACCAGTTCTTCTAAGAACTCACCAAACGCCAAAGGAAATAAGTTAAATTAACCGCAAAAGAAACTGCAAGAAAGTCATCTTCTAAGAGCTCACTGGAAGCTGACCAAAAAGAATCAAAATCCAAGCCCTAGCCACAAAAATAACTAGATATTGTGGCTACTATACACAATCTACTAATAAAAACAAGTAAGTTTTCTAAAATAAACTACAATAAATTAACCAAGTAACCTCACACTGTCACTGATTAGGACTTCATATAAAGATAACAACTACACTATTGGTGTATATACCGTTCCACACTTTAACTATTGGTGACGGGGCAGTATCTCAATTCTACGAGAGTTGTCTTGCTATAAGATAAGTGATATTATAGTAAGATACACATAAGTGTTATATGTTTACATTTAATAAAAAATGCCAAAGTCAGCACGTAGTACAAAAGCTCAGAGAAATATAGACTATGAAAAAAACAAAGTCAAGGTATTATCTGAGCAAAAAGAATACTATCAGAAAAATGCTGAAATAATAAAAATTAAGTATCATGCAAATCCTGAGGCAAAGAAGGCTGCCTCACGTGCTGACTCAAAAGCACGGTATAACAGGGATCCCGAGGGGGAAAAAGCTGCCTCACGTGCTCTTTATAACAAAGAACCAGAAAAAAAGAAGGCTGCCTCGCGTGCTCTTTATAACAAAGAACCAGAAAAAAGAAGGCTGCCTCACGTGCTGACTCAAAAGCACGGTATAACAGGGATTTCGAGGGAAAAAAGCTGCATCACGTGCTCTTTATAACAAAGAACCAAAAAAAAGAAGGCTGCCTCACGTGCTGACTCAAAACCACGGTATAACAGGGATTCCAAGGGGGAAAAAGCTGCCTCATGCACAAACTATTATAAATATAAATATCAAAAACTGCAAAATCTTTGCCAAAACGCAAAAGAATGAACCAAGAAAAATTTAATAGTGAAGGTATGAACATTTTAGAACTTTATAATACTCTAACTGTTTTATCAGAGAGGCGGTAGCACTCTCTATGTAATATAGAACCGATGGAGGACCAAGAGGCAACTCCTAAGGCCCAAAACCCAAAGACCTAAAACCCAGCAGGAAGCGACCTGCTACTAATGGAGGCGGCAATGAGCCGCCTCCTAAAAAAGACAATACTATCATGAATGTAAGTTTAAAAATAAGACTGTAAGTAAAAATACTAATTAACAAGAATAAAAAAGCATTGGAAATGCAAAAGGATATAGGGATGGTATGCCAAAAAGTATACAAACAAGATAGCTATGAATGGCTAGGCACATGGAAATAGAATTGCATCCAAAGTATAGCCCTATAGCTTTTTACAACCGTAATGATGGCACGGAATGAAGATTGGAGAAAAGCTATAGGGCTATACTTTGGATGCAATTCTATTTCCATGTGCCTAGCCATTCATAGCTATCTTGTTTGTATACTTTTTGGCATACCATCCCTATATCCTTTTGCATTTCCAATGCTTTTTTATTCTTGTATATATATATATATATATATATATATATATATATATATATATATATATATATATATATTCCTATGATTTTTTTGTATTGATATTCGTATTAAAAACGCTTTTTTCTATTTATTTAAAAAGAAAATACAACTTTGTTATATATGGGTATTGGAATTGCATTCATCTGCAAAAGATCTAGCAAATTTGCATATTCTTTTAAACATTCATTTTAATTAATTCCCTATTAGTTTTCACCCGGGTTTCTTATGGTATGACCATCTTTACTTAACTATTACGTATAGTTATAATCATGCAGATAGTTTACATGATTTATACTACTTGCGTAATATTTGAATAAAAATTTTATAGTAAACACAAAATTCTTTCTATATATATATATTTATGTATGTGTGTGTGTATATACATATATATATATATATATATATATATATATATATATATATATATATATATATATATATACGTAAATTGAATAAAATCACAACCTACATGAATAGAAATTCACTTATTTTGGCTTAAGCTCTTACAGCTGTTTCGTGAAAGGATGGACAATTACCTCTCGTCCGTAGAACTGCAAATGTGCCATCAAGTCACTCATCAGAGACGCTTACAACTATTCCCAACAAGTCTTTCAATCCGTTGTGAACACGTTTCTTTTTTTTTCGGATTGAAAGACTTGTTGGGAATAGTTGTAAGCGTCTCTGATGAGTGACTGGATGGAAGATTTGCAGTTCTACGGACGAGAGGTAATTGTCCATCCTTTCACGAAACAGCTGTAAGAGCTTAAGCCAAAATAAGTGCATTTCTATTCATGTAGCTTGTGATTTTATTCAATTTACGTATATATGCTCTGAAATCTCTTTTGAAAATTCATTGAGCTGAGATTATAATAGAGTCGGTATTATAGACAATTATATTCTAAACTTGCAACAGAAAGGAATTGTCGATAAAATAAAATAATATATATATATATATATATATATATATATATATATATATATATATATATATATATTAGTGAGTTAGAAGAAAAGAATGAGCTCAATTCTATAAGAGGAGACTTATCTGGACACTGTAAAGCTCAACAAGTATCCTTGGAGCTTCTATAGGAGAACAAATATATTCGCGTTTTCAAATGCGTTCACTTCTGACTAACCCGACACAGTTACTGAACCGATTCTTCTACTACATGCGAAAAAGACAAATAAGGATTATATTTTATCAATACGAACAAAGGAACACCTACAGAACCATATAACAGAGAATATGCAAGGCAAACACGAAAATGCCAACACCACTATTGTAAGCCAACGAAACGCAATCTCTTCACCATCTTTTAATGGACAGAGGTAATTGTCTCCCTCCTCCACATCTCTCTACGAATAATAACACATTTCACCGAAACGCTACACAGGAAAAAACCGTTTTCTCCCTTACTAGCATTTCAACTCGGCGTTGCCCGGGTGTTTGGAGGTGTATGTCGAGCAAAAAAAAAAAAAATAGTGGTAATAGTAAGGCAAGCTCGAACCCGTACCGTGGAGGAGGAAAAGAATGGGGGAAAAAAACGTGCTGTTACGACTACCGTCAAATCGGGAGTGACGTAGGTTTTAATTAAGGCTAGACAATCGAAAAGAGAGGATGACTTTCGAAAATATCAGCGAAAAAAGCGACCCCTCCCTGTAGAAAATTGCCCAGTTGAGGGTGAAGAAATTAATAAAGGGTCGAGCTTCAAACGATACTGATCTTGTGAAAATCCGTCGCCTCTATCGAAAGTTTTAGGCAGACATGCAAACATACATACATACATTTATGTATTGGTAGCTCAAATTTTCTACCAAAACCGATTAAAAAGCTTGCCCTATCTCTGAATACCCTTTATGTATAATGTCAAATGTTTAGACCAGAAATTGTCTGAGTAATTCGGTAGAGACCGCAGAGGTCAAGTTTTTCTAACTTTGACCCTTATTATAACCCCATAACATTTATTGTTTATGGCTCAAATCAAGTTATTTAGTTAGATCCATGCCAGAGGAACCTATATCTAAAATTTCAAGTGTTTATACCCAAAATTGGCGGAGTTTTCAAAGGTCAAATCGTTGAACTTTGACCCCTTAACAGCCAAATTTCTGGCCGAAAACCGATTGCAAAGATTTTCCTAAATCTCAGTACCCTGTATATCAAATTTCGAGTCTGTAGACTTAAAATTGAGAGAATTATTGCGTAGGGAAATACACACAGACACACAGACAGACAGACAGACACGTTCACTTTTACAGATATATAGATAAACGAGCATATATGTATTCCGCTGTTTATATCTTGCTCGTTCATAAATAACATA